>NC_091057.1:59040617-59343647 GCF_000393655.2 Nicotiana sylvestris | reverse complement strand
GGAAACTCATTAACCACTGGTATGGACTGAATGGTTGGTGATTCTACTTCCATATCCTGAACCCGAACTATAAGATTAATACATCCCTTATTGATCATCTTCCTTACCTTGAGATAGGAGATAATTTTACCTCTGGGTGATGTCGTATTACCTTTACATTCTAAAACAGGCTCTCCTAGGGACTGAAATTTAACCATCCTTGACCTAAACTTGATGTTAGCATAACAAAAGGCCAACCAATCCATACCCATTATAATATCAAGTTCTACCCAGCCGAACACCATGCACCTTATCCTTGTTTATTATCAAATCTATCACAGGCCATTACGGCGACATCCATATATATAAGTAACAATATTAAGACTTAACTCGCATAACTAATTTAGAAAAAGATTTATATACATAGGGTCGATTAAGACGTAGACATATCATACCCAAAACTATATACAAGATACTGTCTGCAAAACCTCTAAGTAGGCATAACCATAATATATACAAGTTGGGACGGGGCTCCCTACATCCTCATAAAACAACCAAACACATTTAAAACCCTGAGTTGGTAATATTCCAAGAAGATGTGGAACTCACCAACCAAAAATTGACACTTAGAGGAAGACTATAGTAGAGGGTCCTTGCCTCGTCTTATATAAGAACCTCGATCAGACACACTTCGAAGCGGAATCTTCATGTCCTTATCAATTACCTTCCTCCTTTTGGCCCGACTACTATCTTCTTCCTCTGCATATCCCATAACATACACCGACGAACCTTGATTGATAGACTCCCAAGATTGTGGACTATCCGGAACCTCAGAAGAGCTGGTGTCCTCAAATACCTTGACATAATTTTGAGCCTGAGGGAATCCCAGCTGTGCCAATCCATGCACTACTCCCCTCATACCCTGATCAGCGGGCTGTGAAACTAAGGGCCTTAGTGAGGTCAGAACTCTTCTCACCCCATCTACTGCCAGAGTGGTCGAAACAACTCGAATGGATGACTCATATGGATCCTCGAATGGATCCTCCTCAATAGAACCCATGATCTCCGATGGGTCTCAATCCATAGTATAATGTATCTCGCTTTCTAACACATTCGTAGCCTTCTGACCCGTGCTACCGGCTGTAGTCTTCGGAGGCATCACTGAAAATGTAACACATTGTTAGGAACATGAATGCTTATACTGCACGATCTAAGATAAGAAGAGAGGATAACATCTTATATGTCATGTAGCTTCCTGTCTATAAGTGTGGTGCACAATACACCCATAAATAAGACTCTACTAGACACGGTCTGTAGACAACCCTAGGATAGAACTGCTCTAATACCACTTTGGTCATGACTCAAACCGCTGGGCCGCGACGGGTGCCCGAGTTCTACCTATCAAACACCCTTAAGCATGAGCCTAAGATATGTACCTGAATAACATATGCTGCATTACAAAAATAACATACGTGAAAGAAACCTTCCATCAAGGCATATGTACGTATACATGCAAAATATAGTGGGCGAGCCGGCACGGCTGCTATAGACAACTATACATCCAAAACTGAAAGCCGACAAGGACACATAAAACCCAACTAGACATACTGTCTACAGACCTCTAATAGAAACATAGTTGTACAAAGACGGGACTGGGACACGTCATACCCATATACATAGATATACATATATATATATATATATATATATATATATATATATAAATATATATAAACGTATCGTACCAAAATCAAAGCAGCTCTGGATCAAGTGGAGCACGCCAATTCTCGCTGATCAGGGATCCTAAGAAGGGGGACCATCAGCTTGCCTACTTGCACTTGCGGGCATGAAATGCAAGCCCCGTGAAATAGGGTGTCAGTACGAAAAAAACCCTGAGTATGTAAGGCATGAGAATTAGTATGTAAAAGATATAGATGAAACTTGGAATAAGGAAACACATCTTTAAATCTGAATAATTTTAGAAATTCTGAAACATTTATAATGTCATGCACGTGCGTATAAATGTCGTGCCATTCATACGTATGGGTGTACAAATATAATCAAGCCAATGAGGGCATCCCATCATATCATCTCGGCCACTGTGGGCAACATCATCAACATATACCAGCTGATCAGGTGGTGGTGCGTACATAATACCGTAACCTTTTCCCATATCCCATATACATATATTTACATATATACGTGCATATAATGCCATCTGGTCATGGGTCAATGCACATGAGTGAAATGAATGAAAAATACGTAATAATCTCAATATTCCATCCAGATAAACTTTTCCAACTATGTATTATTCTGAGACCCATGAACAGAAAATAATAATAATTTTCATGGGGAATCAAGAATATAGACACCCCTAATAATTCTATGAAAAGAGTAATTTATGGAAATTGCGTATTTGCTCGTTTCTTCAATATAATTTGGACCGTGCCAAAAGAAAGTAGGGAGGCCTTAACATACCTGTAGTAGGGAAAACTCCGTATAATATTCCATTGAAAAACCTTCATTGATTGAACGAAATTTTTGCTTTTCATTCTTCGAACTTTTGAATAGATTTGTTTCTGACTTTGTGAAGCTTTTCTGGAACGAGAATTAAGCTTCTGTTATTAAGATTCATGGTTGATAATGATCTTTGAATTGCTATTTTCCATTTGAAGGGAAGTACGTGAGTTTCCTTATTAGAGACTAGTGTCTTAGGACTTTGTCTCTTACATATTTAAGGCCTTGATCCTAGATGGCCACATAAGGAAATGTGACACTTAGTCACTTCTTTCTTATATGGTCAGCTGCCATGTTTTGGATTAAGTGATAATTATTAAGTTTTTATCCACTTATTACCCAGTACTGGGGGGAATCTACCGGGTGCATTCCCATAGTTCCATATAACTGTGCAGGGGGATCTACCAGGAATCTAACCCATAGTCCCAAAGTAAATGTGTAGGGGGATATACCGGGAATCTAACCCGTAGTCCCAAAGTAAACAGACAAGGGGGAGCTACCGGAATCTCACATCCGTAGTCCCAAAATAAATACACAGCAATAACAGGAAGATATCCAGAAATGGCAAAATTTCATATTAAGGCAACAAGTGATTCTAGCCTAGCATGCTGCAGAGAAATCAAGTAAGGCAGGTTGAATCAAATAAAGCAAATTAAGTCACTTAGACATGCTTTCCTGAGCTAACAACATGCTTAATAGTGCAAGAAATAGAAAACAGGAAAGGAAACATACTAGTAATTACTTAAGAAAATCGGATTTCCAACAATTAGCACAAGTACACACTTGTCACCTCATGTACAAGGCATTTCATTTACCAAATATATCAATCCTAAGGGGAAGGTCCCCCACACAAGGTTAGACAAGCCACTTACCTCGAACCGGCTAAAAATCAATATGAAACCATGCTCTTGCCTCGAGTACTCAACTCCAAATGGCCCAAATCTATTCAATTCAATTACATAATGTAAATAACACTTCAAGTAACTGATTCTACAATTAAAGTCTAAGCTAATACACGAAATTATGTAAAATAACCAAAATGCCCCTCGGGCCCACGTTTCGAGATCGGGTGGAATTCACATTTTTAGAAACCTCGTACTCTCACGAGTCAATACATAGCAAGAACACTGAAATCGGAGTCCAATTGACCCCTCAAATCCTCATTTAAAGGCCTATTAAACTCAAGCCCTAATTAACCATTTTTCCCAAATTGCTCACCACTAATTAGGTCTTTAATCACATAAAAACGAGTTATGAAGTCAAAGATGTTACCTCCAAGCAATTTCCCTTTGTTTTCCTCAAGAATCTCTCTCAAAAGCTTCAAACCCGGGTGAAAATGGTGAAAGAATCCCTCAAATTCGCGAAGGCAACTATTTATATATCCTGCCCAGCGATTTCCGCATCTGCGGTCACGGGACCGCATCTGCAGTCCTGCTTCTATGGAACTAACGTCGCATCTGCGACTTTTCACTTAAATGGAAATTTTCCGCATTTGCGGCTCCCAATCCGCTGATGCGGTAGCGCTTCTGTGAAAAAATAACCGCATCTGTGGTTCCTGCTAAAGAGACCAAAATCCGCTTCTGCGGCCTATTAGTCGCATCTGCGGTCCCCAAACCACAGAGCAAAAATACCAGATGCAGCAAAGAAAGGCAGCTGCAACATTTCCTCAAACTTTCCGTTAACCATTCGAAATCACCCCGAGGCCTCCGGGACCTCAACCAAAGGCATCAACATATCCTAAAACCTCATTCAAACTTGTACCAATCTTCAAAACACTTCCAACAACACCAAATCAATCAAAACATATCGGATTCAAGCCTACGTTTCAAAAATCTTCCAAATTCTGCTTTTGATAAAAAATCCAGCCAAACCACCTCCGAATGAACTAAAATTTTGCACACATATCCAAAATGACATAACAAAACTGCTGCAACTCTCGGAATTCTATTCCGACCCTCTGATCAAAATCTCACTATCTAACCGGAAACTTTCAAAATTCAACTTTCGGCATTTCAAGCCTAATTTAGCTACGGACCTCCAAAACACAATTCGAACACGCTCCTAACCCCAAAATCACCCAATGGAGCTAACGAAACCATCAGATTTCCATTCCGAGGCCTTCTTTACACTGTTACGACTACGGTCAACTTTCCAACACTTAAGCTATCATTTAGGGACTAAGTGTCCCAAAACTCTCCGAAACGCAAAACCGAACATCCCGGCAAATCACCTTAGCAGAAATAAACTTGGGGAAAGCAGTTGATAGGGGATCGAGACGTAAATTCTTAAGACGACTGGCCGGGTCGCCACATCCTCCTACACTTAAACATTCGTTCGTCCTCAAACGAGCATAGAGACATACTTGAAATAGTGAAAAGATGAGGGTAACGGCTGCGCATATCCTGCTCGGTCTCCTAGGTCACCTCCTCGACCGGCTGGCCTCGCCACTGAACCTTTACCAAAGCAATGTTCTTTGACCTCAGCTTTCTAATCTGCCTGTCTAATATTGCCACAGGCTCCTCAACATAAGATATATCCATGTCCAACTGGACTGAACTGAAATCCAACACATGTGACGGATCCCCGTGATACCTCTGGAGAATCGAAACATGGAATACCAGGTGAACTCCGGCCAATATAGAAAACATCACGAACCTTCCGGTCCACGTAACTCTTCTGTTTGGACTGGGCTGTACGGAATCTATCCTGAATCACCTTAACCTTCTCCAAAGCATCCTGAACCAAGTCTGTGCCCAATAGTCTGGCCTCACCCAAACTTAATCACACACGCACGGAGCATATCCTCAAGAATCTGAATAGTGCGCTCGGTCTGTCCATCCGTCTGGAGGTGAAATGATGTATTCAACTCTACCCGAGTACCTAACTCATGTTGAATGGCTCTCCAGAACTGTGATGTGAACTAGTTGCCTCCATCTGAAATGATGGAAATTGGAATACCATGCATACGAACAATCTCCCAGATATAAATCTCTGCCAATCGCTCCGAGGAATAAGTAGTACACACAAGAATAAAATAAGCGGATTTGGTCAGCCGATCCACAATCACCCAAATGGCATCAAACTTCCTCAAAGTCCGTGGGATCCCCACTACAAAGTCCATTGTGATCCGCTCCCACTTCCACTCTAGAATCGCTATCTGCTGAGGCAACCCACCCGGTCTCTAGTGCTCATACTTCACCTACTGACAGTTGAGGCACCGAGCTACGAATCCAACTATATCTTTCTTCATCCGCCTCCACCAATAGTGCTGCCTCAAATCCTGATACATCTTCGCGGCACCTGGATGAATGGAATACCGCGAGCTATGGGCCTCCTCTAGAATCAACTCTCGAAGCCCATCAACATTGGATACACAAATTCGACCCTGCATCCTTAATACCCCATCATCATCAATAGTCACATCCCTAGCAACATCATGCTGAACATTGTCCTTGAGGACAAGAAAATAGAGGGTCATCATACCGCCGCTCCCTGATACGATCAAATAAGAAGACCGATAAACCACGCAAGCTAGAACCCAACCAGGCTCCGAAAGATCCAATCTCACAAACTGGCTGGCTAAGGCTAGAATATCCATCGCCATAGGCCTCTCTGATGCTGGTAAATAAGCCAAACTCCCAAACTCTCTGCCCGGCGACTTAAAGCATCGGCCACCATATTTGCCTTGCCCAGGTGATATGAAATAGTGATATCCTAATCCTTTAGCAACTCTAACCACCTCCTCTGGCGCAAATTTAGATCCTTTTGCTTGAAAAAGTGCTGCAAGCTCCGATAGTCAGTATAAATCTCACAAGGCACACCTTATAAGTAATAGCGCTAAATCTTCAGGGCGTGAACAATGACAGCTAACTCAAGGTCATGAACAGGATAGTTTTTCTCATGTATATTCAACTGTCTAGACGCGTAGGCAATCATCCTACCGTCCTGCATCAACACCGCACTGAGGCCAACCCTCGAGGCGTCACAATAGACCGTATAAGACCCCGAAGCTGTAGGCAGTATCAAAATTGGGGTTGTGGTCAAAGCTGTTTTGAGCTTCTGAAAGCTCGCCTCACACTCCTCCGTCTACTGAAACGGAGTACCCTTCTAGGTCAACCTGGTCATAGGGGCTGCAATCGATGAAAATCCCTCCACAAAACGACGATAGTAACCCGCCAAACCAAGGAAATTACAAATCTCTGTAGTTAAGGATGGTCTGGGCCAACTCTGCACAACCTCTATCTTCTTCGAATCCACCTGAATACCCTCACTCGATACCACGTGGCCTAAGAATGCCACTGAATCCAACCAAAACTCACACTTCAAGAATTTAGCATATAACTTCTTCTCTCTAAGAGTCTGAAGCACAGTCCTCAGGTGCTGCTCATCATCTTCCCAACTTTGGGAATACACCAGAATATCATCAATAAAGACAATGACAAACGAGTCAAGATACAGCCGAAACACACTGTGCATCAAATTCATAAAGGTTGTTGGGGTATTGGTCAGCCCAAATGACATAACAAGGAACTCTTAATGGCCATACCGAGTCCAAAAAGTAGTCTTCAAGATATCTGGCTCCTGAATCTTAGACTGATGGTAACCTGACGCAAATCAATCTTAGAAAACACCTGTGCGCCCTGAAGCTGGTCAAACAGATCATTGATATGAGGCAAAGGATAACGGTTCTTCACTGTAACCTTGTTCAACTAGCGATAGTGAATACACATACGCATAGAACCATCCTTTTTCTTCACAAACAAGATAGGAGCACCCCAAGGTGATACACTAGGCCGGATAAAACCCTTATCAAGCAATTCCTGTAGCTGATCCTTCAACTCCTTCAACTCAGGAGGAGCCATACGATACATAGGAATAGAAATGGGCTGAGTTCCCCAATAGATCAATGCCAAAATCAATATCTCTATCAAGCAGCATGCCTGGAAGGTCAGCTGGAAACACATCGGGAAAATCTCGTACTACTAGAACTGAATCAACTGAAGGGGTATCAATACTGACATCTCTCACATAAGCTAAATATGCATCACACCCCTTCTCAGCCATATGTTGGGCTTTAAGAAAAGAGATAACTCTACTGGGGTGTAATCTAAAGTACCCCTCCACTCAACACGCGGTACACCTAGCATAGCCAGCGTCACGGTTTTGGCGTGACAATCAAGAATAGCATAATGGGGCGGCAGCCAGTCCATGCCCAAGATAATATCAAAATCAACCATGCTAAGTAACAATAAATTGGCTCTGACCTCAAAACCACTAAGAGAAACCAAACACGACCGATAAACGCTGTCCACAACGAGAGAATCTTCCACTGGAGTAGAAACATAAATAGGGGAACTCAATGAATCACGAGAAACACCCAAATATGGAGAAAAATAAGACGAGACATAAGAATAAGTAGAGCCTGGATCGAATAGAACCGATGCATGTCTGTGACAAACCAATATAATACCTGTGATGACAGAATCAGAGGCAACAGCCTCGGTACATGCAGGAATGGCATAGTACCTGGCCTAGCCTCCCTCTCTAGGGTGACCTCTACCTCCCCGACCTCTACCTCTAGCTGGCTGCGCAGGTAGGGTAGCAACTGGAGCTGTAACCATAGCCTAAGAGCTCTGCGGGGCACGCTGTGGTTGAGAAGTCTGTAGAGGTGCACCCTTCCCAAGTATGGGGCAATCCCTCACCATATGGCGTGTGTTGCCACACTCAAAACAAGCTTTGGGAGGACATGGTGGCCGTGACTGGCTAGGGCCTGGTCTGTTGGACTGACCTCTGAAAGCACCCCGTGTAAGAGGCGCGCTAGATACCGATGGTGCATAATAAGGCTCCTGAGGTCTAGGAGGATCTGGAGCATTACTGGCTGCTGGAAGAGCTGAATGAACAGGGCGACTCATATAACCCCTGCCATGATGAGCTGTAGTTGGGGTACGGGCACCAGAAAAATAGCCCGACTCTCGAGACCTCTTGGCCTCCCTCTCCTCTTTCTCTCTAGCATGCATATCCTCAATCCTCCTAGCAATGCTCACCACCTACTGATAAGAAATATCCATCTCCAACTCACGAGCCATGCTAGATCTGATGCTGGGAATAAGGCCCTCAATAAAACGGCAAACTCTCTCGCGAACAGTAGTAACCAAGGCTGGTGCATGCCTAGCCAAACTGGTGTAGCGGACAACATACTCTGAAACAGTCATAGCACCCTAGTGCAAATGCTCAAACTCTGCGCGTCTTGCGTCCCTGTGGCTCTGAGGGATATACTCCCTCAGGAATAAATCTGAAAACTGAGCCCAAGTCAGTGAAGCAGACTCATCTGGACTGTCTAACTCATAGGTGTGCCACCACTCATAGGCGGCTCCTCGAAGCTAGAAGGTAGTGAAAGTAACCTCGCTCGATCCTGAGATACCCAAGGTACGAAGAATGCGGTAACACTTATCAAGGAATCCCAAAGCATCCTCCTATGCTAGACCACTAAATACAAGAGGCTTGTACTTCTTGAACCTCTCAAGCCTCAACTGCTTATCCTCAGAAGCAGCTGCCCAGTACTAGGGCTGAGCTGGCACTGCAGGCGGTACAGGTATAATCTCAGGGACCTGCTCAACATGCACTCATTGCTCAGGAATCCGGGCGATGGGAGTTTATGCTCCTCCCCCGGCCTGAGATGTAGCTGCAGCAAGGGGAAGCAACCCTGCCTGAGCCAAAGTGGTGTACATGCTCATAAATTGTGCCAAAGTCTCCTGCAGAGCTGGAGTGGTAGTAGAAGTAGGCATGTAAGGTGCCTGGACTCTGGCTAGATCCGCTGGTGGTACCTCGGCGGCAGCTAGCGCAGGTACTCTGGCTGCACCATGTTCGCATCCTCGTCCTCTACCCCGGCCCCGGCCTCTAGCGGCTGCAGTAGAGGGCGTGTGTGCCTAATCATCTCAAGTAGCACGTGTCCTCACCATCTGTGAGAGAATAGAAGAAAGACGTTTAGAATTGTGATGTAAAAGATATCGCACGACAAGGAAATCAAATAAAGTGGAATTTTCCTAATAGTTACATAGCCTCTCGTAGATAAGTACAGACGTCTCCGTACCGATCAGTGAGACTCTAATAAACTGGCTTGTGATCCATGACTCCAATGAACCTAGAGCTCTGATACAAACTTGTCACGACCCCGGTTCGTCCTCCATGAACCATCGTGACGGCACCTAGTCTCTACGACTAGGTAAGCCTAATTTACGGAAGAAAAACCAAAATTTGAGGATGTAAATAATTTAAAATAAAAATAAAGTAGTAAGAATGTTTAAATGTGCCGCTCGGCATACACCATGTTTAACTCTCAATACCAAACATAAATCTAAAACCCGGAAACCCATGAATCACAAGCTAAGAAAAGAAATACTGCATAGCTCTAACTCCGGAATTTCTAATAAAGAACAGAAAAGTACAAAAGGGCTAAATACTTAAGGCAGGAATAGAAAGGGACTCCTTGGTCTGCAGACGCGGCAGATGTACCTCGGAGACTCTAAGCAGTCACCTCCCTCAATGATAGTAGTCCTAATCAGCGGTACCTAGATCTGCACATGAAAAATATACGTAGAAGGGGAATGAGTACACCACAGCGGTACTCAGTAAGTGTCAAGCCTAACCTCGGTTGTGTAGTGACGAGAAAGGTCAGGGCCCTACTGAGGTTAAATACAATATAAGGGTTAACAGTGTGGAATAAAATAATATAAATAAGTGCAACAGTAAGAAATAACATAGAATTGACAGAACAACAACTAGATTAGAGACAAAACAAGCCACAGAAAGAAATACAGCTCAATGTAGAGATAACAACCGGGGCACCTTCCAGGATACTGTCCTGTAGTCCCAATTACAACTGTCCAGTGGATCTCCCGGGATACCGTCCCGTAGTCCATCATATATATGTCCGAAGGATCTCCCGGGATCCCGTCCCGTAGTCCAACTATCAATGCGCGGGGATCTACCGGAATCCCGATCCGTAGTCCCAAATGTAAATACCCAGTACTGGGGGGAATCTACCGGGTGCATTCCCATAGTTTCATATAACTGTGCAAGGGGATCTACCGGGAATCTAACCCGTAGTCCTAAAGTAAATGTACATGGGCATCTACCAGGAATCTAACCCGTAGTCCCAAAGTAAACAGACAAGGGGGAGCTACCGGAATCCCATATCTGTAGTCCCAAAATAAATACACAACAACAAGAAGAAGATATCCATAAATGGCGAAATTTCATATTAAGGAAACAAGTGATTCTAGCCTAGCATGCTGCACAGAATTCAAGTAAGGCAGGTTGAATCAAATAAAGCAAATTAAGTCACTTAAACATGCTTTCCTAAGCTAACAACATGCTTAATAGTGCAAGAAATAGAAAACATCAAAGGAAGCATACAAGTAATTACTTAAAAAATCGGATTTCCAACAATTAGCACAAGTACGCACTCGTCACCTCACGTACAAGGCATTTCAATTACCAAATATACCAATCCTAAGAGGAAGGTCCCCCACACAAGGTTCGACAAGCCACTTACCTCGAACTGGCTCAAAATCAACTTGAAAGCACGCTCTTGCCACGAGTATCAACTCCAAATGGCCCAAATCTATTCAATTCAATTGGATAATGTAAATAACACTTCAAGTAACTGATTCTACAATTAAATTCTAAGCTAATACGCGAAATTATGTAACATGACCAAAATGCCCCTCGGGTCCACGTCTCGGAATCGGGTGGAATTTACATTTTCAGAAATCTCGTACTCTCACGAGTCAATACATAGAAATAACACTAAAATCGTAGTCCAATTGACCCCTCAAATCCTTACTTAAAGGGCCTCTTAAACTCGAGCCCTAATTAACCATTTTTCCCAAATTTCTGACCACTAATTAGGTCTTTAATCACATAAAACGAGTTACAAATCAAGGATATTACCTCCAAGCGATTTTCCTTTGTTTTCATCAAGAATCTCTCTCAAAAGCTTCAAACCCGGGTGAAAATGGTGAAAGAATCCCTCAAATTCGCGAAGGACTATTCATATGTCTTGCCCAGCGATTTTCGCATCTGCGGTCACGGGACCGCATCTACGGTCCCGCTTCTGCGAAACTAACGTCGCATCTGCGACTTTTCACTTAAATGGAAATTTTCCGCATCTGCGGCTCCCAATCCGCAGATGCGGTACCGCTTCTGCGAAAAAATAACCGCATCTGCGGTTCCTGCTGAAGAGACCAAAATCTGCTTCTACGGCCTATTAGCCACTTCTACGGCGCCGCATCTGCGGTCCCCAAACCGCAGATGCGAAAATACCAGAAGCAGCAAAGAAAGGCAGCTACAACATTTCCTCAAACTTTCCATTAACCATCCGAAATCACCTCGAGACCCCCAGATTTTAACCAAAGACATCAACATATCCTAAAACGTCATTCAAACTTGTACCAATCTTCAAAACACTTCCAACAACAACAAATCAATCAAAACATATCGGATTCAAGCCTAAGTTTCAAAAATCTCCCAAATTCCGCTGTTGATCAAAAATACCACCAAACCACCTCCGAATGACCTGAAATATTGCACACACATCCAAAATGACATAACGAAACTACTCCAACTCTCAAAATTCCATTTCGACCCTCTGATCAAAATCTCATTATAGAACCGGAAACTTCCAAAATTTAACTTTCGGCATTTCAAGCCTAATTTAGCTACGGACCTCCTAAACACAATCTGAACACGCTCCTAACCCCAAGATCATATAACAGAGCTAACAAAACCATCTGATTTCCATTCCGAGGCTGTCTTCATACTGTTCTGACTACGGTCAACTTTCCAACACTTAAGCTCTCATTTAGGGACTAAGTGTCCAAACATTCTCCGAAACTCAAAATCGAACATCCCGTCAAATCACATTAACATAAATAAACTTGGGGAAGTTAATAGGGGATCAGGGCGTAAATTCTTAAGACGACTGGCCGGGTCGTCACATTACCCTCTCTACTTTGGGGGGGAACCTTAATATTCTTCCACTCACAATCCTCCTTCACGACGGGAATAAACACCAACTGCTTTGTTTCTGTTAATGTCGTGGTCAGAGGATTATTTTTTGACCTAGAGATCCTTTTTTAAAGACCATTAAGAAGGGATAATTGTATTTGTAGTGAGAGGTCCAGTGTCAGGTTTCTTGGGCTTGTTTTCTTGGATGGCCTCGCACCGATGCAAGTTCCGGCGCTGGTGGATGAAAGCAGGGATGAAGTTAAAATAAGGCTATGTTGTTTAAAGGCAGAAGATGAGTTGTCGGGGGGAAGAAATAGCAGAATATATGGTGATTACAGAATTGTGATATTTGAATTGGAAGATTTTGTTGAGAAAAGGGATTTGCCGAGAATTTCTAAGAAGGCTCGATGAAGAAGTGTATAAAAGTGAAAGATGAAATTGGAGGAAAGGGTAGAAGTTTATAGGTGTTTTAGTATAAATCCACCTTACCTAGCTATTTAGCAAAACTATTTGTTAAATTACGGGCCAACACGTGTTCGGCTCATTAAATGCAAAGAGATGTGCATTCTTTCAAGTGTCAGAAATCGTTCAAGTACTTTTCCGTCAACAAAAGAGAGGGTCTTGTCTACTTCCCAGTCACATCAAGTTGAGTTACTGAAAAGTAGGAGGACTATCTGTATTGGGTTTTGTTACAGATTATAGGTAACGTTTCTCGAGTAGACACGTGGCAGTGAGATAGGTAGGAGACGAGTTAACAGATGGTTGATACCAGATACAGGCAAGTGACTGGTATTGCATAAGTTTCGAGGGCATCAAGGCCGGGAAAGAGAATTTGAAAATAAAGTACCGATTGGAGAAAGCATCATTAAAGGAGCAGTCATTATGAAAAATTATAGTATTTATTCTCAAATATTATGCAGCCATCAAGAGGGAGTTTTATTATCTTTAAAAAGAGTATAATTTGAGGATCTTGTCTTCTGAAATTTAACTATAAATAACAGTATTTGTACTCATTGAAGAGACACGAACTATTTGTATTACAAAAGTTTGATATCCTTTTGTCATTCTGAAAAAAGCTTTATCAAATTATTATTAAGATTTTCCAATTGTTCTTAGTTTCGGTGGGATCAACGGTCAATTGGTGTATAGGCCATCTCGGTTCAGTTTAGAATTTACCTTTATTTTGAAGCTCATGCTTGTTCTTTCTTTTATTATATTTATTTTGTTTCCTTTATTCTTAGCTATATTGTTAATCATATCAACTTAATCAACACGTCTATAAACTACGTTACAAATTCAACTGTATCTTGTTCGAGGGTAAACATATTTTCGGCGACAAGAAAAGGTGTAGCACCAATTATTCCGTTTATACATGAGATGTGTGCATTTTCACATGATCTGATCACATTCATTACCATCTATTATTACTCCCCACTATAATCAAGATATACAAAGTAACATTCTTTACTTAAAACTTTATCTTTATATGATTTAAAGAGGGAATTGCTATATGTTCAGTAGTCATCATAATTTACTCAAACACCAAAAGTTAGGTTATAGAAGGTAGATTAGATTAGACAATTTTAAATAGTGAAATTGACCTTCCGCGAAATATAGACTGTCTTGCATTTGTATAGTCAATCCAAATAGTTTAGAATATAGGTGTATTTTTTATTTATGTTTTCCCTTCTTTTGAATCAGTCGTCCCTAGAGGAATAAATAAATGATTGAAATATACGTATACAATTTGGAGCTTGTAGATTTGCATTAGGTCGCAACACTTAATGTAAACTCTTATGTTCCAATCTTGGTAGATGGATTTACCGTTGTGTTTGTCGTAAAAGATCGTTTCATTGAATTACTCAAACAACAACGGCAAAATGACCCAAACACTACTGTAATCTGAAAAGGAAAAAACAACAATAGGTTATCCAGTGTCAATTTATTTATTCACATCCAATTCAAGTCAAATATTTTTTCCCTTTTAAAGAAAATAGAAAATTTGTCTACAACGAATTGATCTCGATCAAATTTTGCTTCATCACTTCAACACTAGCATTATACATATTCTTTTTATAGCCTATATATATATATATCGAAAAGTATTTACCTGCTAACTTCAGACATTTGGGTTTGAAGTTAGGCTCGTTCATTTTCCAACTTTAGACCTTTACACAAGAACTTTTCAAACTTCAGCCTGAAGGTATGAAGTTGTGAATTGGCAATTCAAACTGATATTCAAATAAGACTAATTGTAATTTCAAACCTGAAGTACTCGCGATTTTCAACTTCAGTCTTTGCATGTCTATATTAGAATCTGAGAGGGCTAAAGTTAAATAACTTTATAAACTTCGAATATTCTTAGGGGTCATAGAAATGGTTATTTGTCCCCCCCCAAACAACCCCCAATCCTACTCATTTGTACAATCGGATGGACAATTTGATATGTTCTCTCCTACGAATAATCCACGTTTCATCTAGTTAATTGTGAAATAGTTAAGAGATTTAGTGGAGTGTGGATACGTAAACATATGTTAAACAAGATAAATTGCAAGGAAAAATTCAAAGAATATCTTCGACAATTTTATAGTTTTTAGTTTATAGGCTATTTTTTTATTTTTCTTCCCATGGTGTGCTAATTTAAGTAGGAAATTTTGCATGCTATAGATAAAAAAATGCACCCTATTATTATAAACCAAAATATTTTTAAAATATTATTATTTATAGCCACTTTATATATTTTATAGCAAAGTACAAATATATACAATGCCATAGCTAAAGAAATGCACCCTATTATTATAAACAAAACTATTTTTAAAATATTATTATTTATAGCCACTTTATATATTTTATAGCAAAGTACAAATATATACAACTGATCCCTCAACTTTTCCCTCAACCCTCTCCCTCTTCTCCCTCAACTCTCTCTTCATTTTCCTTCTCTCTTTGCCGCCGTCCAGCCGGTCATCTTTTTCGGCGGAGCTCTACTGGAGCCCAACCAAACAACCGCCTCTCTTTCTCTTCCCTTCCCTCATCTCCATCATCAGATCCAACCGCCTCTCTCTCTCTCTCTCTCTCTCTTCCTTTCTCTCATCTACACCATAAGATCCAGATCTGAAAATCACGAAGTCACGATTTGTCCATTACCACTGGTGAAAACAATAGAGGAGGAAGATCAGAGGCATCACCAAATCTGGATCTAATGAAGATGCAGGAATCCATGGCTTATTATCCTTCTTTGTATCTCACATTTGAGTGTATTTGTCTGACCGGATTTCGGTAGATACAATGTGCATAGTGTATTCTCAAATCTGACCAGAGTTTTTGTTTGACTCCGCTTTTAGTTATAATATAATGCATACAGTGTTTTGCTTGGCCGAAAGACGCCATCTATGTCAAACTATGTTATCTTCTTTGCTATTGAGTCATATACAATGATACAAATACATTGTATTCTGTACAAATATACTCAAATTTGAGGGATTCTATATTTTTCAATGCAAGTACAATTTACTTTTCTGTATTTTCGCATGTATATATGTATTTCGAAGGTTATTTTTTGTGGCAGATCCCTGTATTTTTTTAACTTTTTATTGTTTGAATACAACCAAATTAAATACAGTGTAAAACCAGCTACGAATGAATACAATAAATTGAATATAGCCGAATATCACTATTTTTTATGATTTTTTATTGTTTGAATACAATCAAATTAAATATAGAAAATTGAATACATCGTAAAATAGATAAGAAAGAATATAGTCGAACTGTATACTATACATACATCTGAATTGATATAACGAGCCGATCGGTCGTTTTGTGTAATTGTGCTCTGTTTCTCCTGTTACTACTTCACACATGTGTGTTTATACTTTTATGATTGCGGGGTTGATTAGTTTCGTTCCGGGAAGCTTTCGATTTTATAAGGAACCTTGATTCTTGACTTAGAAGTTTAAATTTGAAAATATTGACCAAACATTTACTATTGTGAAAATGACCCAGTAACTGTATTTTTATTCCTCTGGTAGCTTCATATCGTGATTTCGGACTTGGGCGTATGTCCGAAATTAATTTTGGAAGTTCGTAGGTTAATGTATGTTGATTTGTCGAAATTTGGCAATTTTAAGTTGAAAAGTTTGACCGTAGTTGTGTTATATCTATCGAGCTTAGAATTTGATTTGGGAGTGGAAATAGGCCCGTTATGGTATTTAGAACTTGTCTGCAAAATTTAGTGTCGTTTGGAGTTGATTTGATATGATTCGGACGCTTAGTTGTAATTCTAAAAGTTCTTGAAATTTTCTTTGAAAATCATGCGTTTTAGTGTTTGATTCATAGTTTTTGATGTTATTTTTATGTTTTGATCGTATGGGCTAGTTCATATGATATTTTTAGACATATGTGGATGTTTGGTTTGGAGCGCCGAGGGCTCGGGCGAGTTTTGGACGCTTAGCGGAGAATTGTTAGAGTTAAGTTTGCTAGTTTTTCTACACAGGGCCTCAAATCTCGCATTTGCGAGTTTTTGGATCGCAAATTGCGAAACTTGGCCATGTCTGCCTTGCACTTGCGAATCCAGTATTCGTATCTGCGATAGGTACCTGGAGGAGATGTCACGACCCTAAACCCGGACCCGATCGTGATGACGTCTTTCGTGAAACAAGGTCAACCGACACAACACCCAATTCATTTTAAACAAATATAATAATTCAATTTAAGTCATTAACATGATAAAATCCCAAAAGAATAGTGAAATAGTACAATTTGCGGAAACAAACACAGCCCGACATCGGGGTGTCAGCAGTCATAAGCATCTAACATAAGTCTAAGAGTATGAAAAAGTTTATACAGTCTATTACAGAACTAGAATAAGGGAAGTAAAATAAGAGGGAGAAACACTGGGCTGCAAACTCTGAGCAGCTACCTAGTGGATTCCGAGTAGCCTGCTAGGAGCAATCAACCCTCACTGGCGTGACTCGAAGATCCTGAATCTGTACACACGGTGTGGCGAGTAATGTGAGTACTCCGACTCAGTGAGTAATAAAAATAAATGAAGACTGAGCGATAAGAAATCACATAAAACACAGCAAAATGCTACAAGAGGCAGTGTAAGACAAATACAATGAATTAAAAACAGTGAAATCTTATAAAAACACGTTAGTTCAGTATAAGCTTCTTTAAAACACCTTTTTAACAGTTAGACAAGTAAATGAAATTGCAGCGAGAAAAGATAAACACATAAAATCAGCCCCTCGGGCATAATACCAACAAAAATCAGCCCCTCGGGCATAATACCAACAAAAATCAGCCCCTCGGGCTATATCATATATCTCACTGGGTACCTGCACTGACTGGGGGTGTACAGACTCCGGGAAGGGTCCCTTACTGCCCAAGCGCAATATCAAGCCATCTCGTGGCATAATAAATAGGCTCTCGGCCTCATATCAAGCCACCTTGTGGCGTACAACTCAGGCCCTCGGCCTCATAATCATAATCAGTATAACACTGTTGCGGTGTACAGCCCGATCCCATTGTAATCCTTATAACACAGGCCCTCGGCCTTACTCAGTCAGAAGTCTCTAAAAGCCACTCGGGCAGAATAAAATATGATGCTAGGCCCAAAGTATCATTTAAAGTGTTAAAACAGAGTAAACATGGTTGAGTTATGAAATCAGTATAATATAGCATGACTGAGTACAGATGTAAAATCAACATAGTGAGAAAATAGGAGTAAAAATCCCCTAAGGGTCCAAATAGTTGGCACGAGGCCCAAATATGACATTCAGCCCAAAACATGATGATAACAACAATTTTCAATCAAACATGCAGTTAAACAGCTATACAAGGTGGACTAAGTCACAATCCCCAACGGTGCATGACCCCACACTCATTATCTAGCATGTGCGTCACCTCAATATAGCACAACGATGTGAAATCCGGGGTTTCATACCCTCAAGACAACATTTACAATCATTACTCACCTCTATCTGGTCCAAACTCTAGCCCGCGATGCCTTTGCCTCTCGAATTGGCCTCCGGATGCTCTAAATCTAACCAAAATCAGTGCAAAACCATCAATATATGTTAAAGGAATAAAGCTCACTCGAAAGAAATCAAATTACAACACAAATTCTGAAATTAGCCAAACCCGACCCCCGGGCACACGTCTCGGAATCCGATAAAAATTACATCAATAGACTCCTTATCACTCCCCGAGTTCATTCATATCAAAATCACCAAAATCCAACCACAAACGACCCCTCAAATCCCAAATTGTAAGTCTCCAATTACAAGCCCTAGTTCTTCAATACTTAGGATTAAATTATACAAATTTCATGATTAATTAGGTAGAAATCACATTAGGGTTGAGTACTAAGTCCATAAATCTTACCTCCAAGTGTTCCCCCTTGATTCCCTCTTCAATTATCTTTAAAAAGCTTCAAAATCGCCCAA
The DNA here is from genome assembly GCF_000393655.2 of Nicotiana sylvestris. Classification (NCBI taxonomy): domain Eukaryota; kingdom Viridiplantae; phylum Streptophyta; class Magnoliopsida; order Solanales; family Solanaceae; genus Nicotiana; species Nicotiana sylvestris. The sequence goes on along the minus strand of NC_091057.1, from coordinate 59,324,697 downwards.
AAATAGAGGAACTTAGACCAAAAATCTCGGCAATGGGTCTTTTAAACATTCTGCCCAGCACTTAAAATCTCTTCTTCGCGAACGCGATCAATGCCTCGCGTTCGCGAAGCACAAATTCAAGTTGACCAATTTTTCCTTCTTCACGAATGCGGCTCCCCTTTCGTGAACGCAAATGCTTGACTTCCCCTCTCTTTGAAAATGCGGCTCCCCACCCGTGAACGTGAAGAACAAATCCTCCACGACCCCATCTGCTTACTTACCTCTACGCAAATGCGGCAAGAACCTCGCGAACGCGATGACCACAAGCCTCAACCCTTTGCGAATGCGGGATCACCTTCGCGAACGTGAAGGCCAATTTCCCAGCCTCACATCTCAACCCTTCGCGACGCGAAGAACAACTGTCTACAACATCAACAACATATTTTCTGACATTTTTATCCAACTTGAAATGGTCCGTTTAACCACCCGAAATCACCCGAGGCCCTCAGGACCTTAACCAAAGATGACAACATATCCCATAACATCATTCAAACTCGTTCCAACCTTCGGAACACTCAAAACAACATCAAAACACCAAATTTGCATCGGATTCAAGCCTAAGAATTCTAAAAAATTCCAAATTCCGCTTTCGATCAAAAAATCTATCAAACCACGCCCGAATAACCTGAAATTGTGCACACCCATCCCAAATGACACAATGGACCTACTGCAACTCCCGTAATTCCATTCCGACTCTTACATCAAAATCTCACCTATCAACCGAAAAACGCCAAAATTCTGATTTCGCCAATTCAAGCCTAAATCTACTCCGCACCTCCAAAACATATTCCTATCACGCTCCTAAGTCCAAAATCACCTCCCGAAGATATCCAAACCATCGGAACTCACATCCGAGCCGTTTAACACATAAGTCAACAACCGGTTGACTTTTTCAACTTAAGCTTACTCAAAAGAGACTAAGTGCCTCAAACCTTACCAAAACCTCTCCGAACCCGAGCCAACCAATCAAATAACATAAAATATAGCTGAACAAGGCAATAAGAAGCAGAAATGGAGAAATAGAGCGGTAACTCATGAAACGACCGGCCAGGTCGTTACATCCTCCCAATCTGAGACAAATGTTCGTCCTCGAACGAGTCAAGAAACATACCTGAAGCCTCAAATAGGTGAGGATATCTGCTCTACATCTCCAGCTCGGTCTCCCAGGTAGCCTCCTCCACGGGCCGACCTCTCCACTGCACTTTCACTGAAGCTATATCTTTTGATTTCAACTTTCGAAGCTGACGCTCCAAAATAGTTGTTGGCTCCACATCATAGGTGAAATCACCATACAACTGAACTGTGCTGAAATCCAAAACATGAGACGGATCCCAAATATACTTTCGGAGCATAGAAACATGAAACACCGTATGCACACTCGACAAGCTGGGTGGCAAAGCAATCTCATAAGCTACCTCCCCAATCCTCCAAAGCACCTCAAAAATCATATAAAAACACCTCAGTTCAGTATAAGATTCTTTAAAAATACCTTTTTAACAGTTAAACAAGTAAATGAAAAAGTAGAAAGAAAAGATAAACACATAAAATCATCCCCTCGGGCACAATACCAATAGAAATCAGCCCCACAGGCAATAACATGGAACAACCTCAGCCCCTTGGGATATATCACATATCTCACTAGTTACCCGCGCTCAATGGGGGTGTATAGACTCCTGGAGCGGCCCCTTACAACCCAAGCGCAATATCAAGCTATCTCGTGGCATAATCAATAGGCTCTCAGCCTTATATCAAGCAACCTTGTGGCGTACAACTCAGGCCCTCGGCCTCATAATCATAATCAGTACAACAGTACTGCGGCGTGCGGCCCGATCCCATAGTAATCCTCACAATACAGGCCCTCGGCCCTACTCAGTCAGAAGTCTCTAAAAGCCACTTGGGCGCAGTAAAATATGATGCTCAGCCCAAATTATCATTTAATGTGTTAAAAAGGAGTAAACATGGATGAGTTATGAAAACAGTATAATATAGCATGACTGAGTAGAGAGATAAAATCAAAATAGTGAGGAAATAGCAGCAAAAACCCCCTAAGGGTCCAAATAGTTGGCACGAGGGCCAAGTATGGCATTCAGCCTAAAGCATGATGATAGCAACAGTTTTCAATCAAATACGCAGTTAAATAGCCATACAGGATGGACTAAGTCACAATCCCCAATGGAGCATGCCCCCATGCTTGTTATCTAGCATGTGCGTCACCTTAATATAGCACAATGGTGTGAAATCTGGTGTTTCATACCCTCAGGACAATATTTACAACCATTACTCACCTCTATCCGGTCCAAACTCTAGCTCGCGATGCCTTTGCCTCTCGAATCGGCTTCCGAATGCTCCAAATCTTACCAAAATCAGTGGAAAACCATCAATATATGATAATGGAACAATGTCCACTCGAAAGAAATCAAATTAAAACGCACATTTCGAAATTGGCCAAACCCGACCCCCATTCCCACGTCTAGGAATCTGATAAAAATTACATTAATAGACTCTTTATCACTCTCAGAGTTCATTCATATCAAAATCACCCAACCACAAACGACCCATTAAATCCCAAATTCTAGGTATCCAATTACAAGCCTAGTTCTTCAATACTTAGGCTTAAATTCTACAAATTCCATGATTAATTGGGTAGAAATCACATTATGGTTGAGTATTAAGTCCATAAATCTTACCTCCAAGTGTCCCTCTTGATTCCCTCTTTAATTCCCTTCAAAAAGTTTCAAAATCGCCAAAAACTGGAGGAACTTAGACCCAAAATCGTGGAAATGGGTATTTTAAACATTCTGCCCAGCACTTAAAATCTGTTCTTCACGAACGCGGTTAATGTCTCGCGTTCGCGAAGCACAAATTCAAGTTGTCCAATTTTTCCTTCTTCGCAAACGCGGCTCCCCTCTCGCGAATATGAAGGATTGACTTCCCCTCTCTTGGCGAACACGGCTCCCCACCCGCGAACACGAAGGACAAATCCTTCATGACCCCATATGCTCACTTACCTCTACGAAAATGCGGCAAGAACCTCGCGAGCACGATGACCAAGAGCCTCAACCCTTCGCAAACGCGGGATCACCTTCGCGAACGCGAAGTCCAATTTCCCAGCCTCACATCTCAACCCTTCGCAAATGTAAGGGTCCACTCACGAACGCGAAGAACAACTGTCTGCAACATCAACAACAGATTTTCTGCAATTTTATCCAACTTGAAATGGTCCGTTTAACCACCCGAAACTTACCTGAGGACCTCGGGACCTCAGCCGAACATGCCAACATATCCCATAACATCATTCAAACTTGTTCCAACCTTCAGAATGCTCAAAACAATAACAAAACACAAAATTTGTATCAGATTCAAGCCTAAGAATTCTAAAAACTTCCGATTCCGCTTTCGATCAAAAAGTCTATCAAACCACATCTGAATTACCAGAAATTTTGCAAAAACATCCCAAATGACAAAACGGACCTACTACAGCTCCCGGAATTCCATTTCGACCCTTACATCAAAATCTCACCTATCAACCAGAAAACGCCAAAATTCCAATTTCGCCAATTCAAGCCTAAATCTACTCTTCACCTCCAAAACACATTCCGATCATTCCCCTAAGTCCCAAATCACCTCCCAAAGCTATCCGAACCATAGGAACTCACATTTGAGCCCTTTAACATACAAGTCAACATTCGGTTGACTTTTCCAACTTAAGCTTACTCAAAAGAGACTAAGTGTCTCAAACCGTACCAAAACCTTTTCGAACCCGAGCCAACCAATCCGATAACATAAAATACAGCTGAACAAGGTAATAAGAAGTAGAAATGATGAAAACAGAGAGGTAACTCATGAAACGACCGGCCGGGTCATTACAAGAGAGCTAGTTTGTATTTGCGGAGGTCAAAGGTTCGCAATTGCGAAATCTTCATTGCAATTGCGGTGACAGCAGGGATGGAAGGTTTTCGCTTTTGTTAGGAATTTTTCGCATTTGTGGGGTTAGAAATTGTGAACCCCAGGTCACATTTGCGATATTTGTTACTGGAGAAATAGCTGTGGGACGGAATTTTTGAATTCATTCTCTCATATTTAAAACTTAGACTCGGTAAGAGGTGATTTGATGAGGGGGATTTCACCTACAAACCTTGGGTAACTAATTCTAATCTATTTCTAATCATATTCCATCATAATATATTAGATTTCATCATCCAAATCATGTGAATCAAAGTGAAAATTAGTAAAACTTGGTCAAGGTTTTGAAAAATAAGAAACTGAATTTTTAGAGTCGATTTGGACACCGATTTTGAAACTAATCACATATATGAACTCATGGGGTTATGTGTAGACAAAATCTACCATTGGACCCGGGTTTTGACCAGAGGATCCCCGGGTTGACTTTTTGGAAAAAGTGTAAAGAATTGTTTGATGATATTGAATTGAATTCCCTAGAATTGTTTGATGATATTGAATTGAATTCCTGGAGGATCTTAATTTTATCTATTGCAATTGAATTCCCTTGAATTGTTTGATGACATTGAGACAATTTCGGTTAGATTTGAGTCATGTGGAGGCGAATTCTAAGGAAAAAGCTATTTTCGAGTGTTGAATTGGCCTAGTTGAGGAAAATGTCTTGCCTAACATTGTGTGGGAAAACTATCCTTTAGTATTGGTATTGCTTGATTCAATTGCGCTAAGTAACATCCATATACACAAGGTAATGAGTAGGTACACAGGTTGTATGTGATATTTGACAGGTTTAGGCTACTTAGGCTATTTCCATGCTTTAACTGAAATTCCATATTATGTTATAAATTCTCATAGTCAATTTATCCCTAATTTTGTTAGACTATCCTTAAATGCCTTAGTTGACTTGTTTATTATTTGTTTTACATCCTACTTGCTAAATTGCTCCTATACTTTAGTTGAACTTGTTGCCTCCTTTATTGTTACATATTACTCTTCATTGTTAATTATCATTGTTTGATGTTATTGTTTGTGTTATCTCTTTACTTATTGATTTTCTTTACTCGAAGTAAATTGATCAGGTTATCCCTTTACTTGTTGATTTTTATTATTTGAGGCTCTTTGTTGAATATTATCTCTTTTATTGTGAGGTAGTCTTATCTAATATCTTGGTTATATATTATTTCTCTCATTGTTGAGTTATTTGGTGTTGAAGTTGTGAAAGTCGTTAATACGTTGAGGCGATGTTGGTTAGTGTTGAAACATCTATCTTATCGAGCATTTTTCTATTCATTATTGTTGTTATTGATATTATCGTATACATTGTGGTGGAGCCATGGGCTATTGTTGTGGAAACATTCATATTGTTGTTGTTGGCAAGTTGTAATATATGGGAACTTGTGGTGCGAATTATTATTGTGATATGATATTGGCGTGCATGTGGTGGTATAAGGCTTGGGGTTGATGTGCATGTGGTGGTAGCTTGTAGGGAAACTACGTGAAGCCACGCTTCGTCATAAGGTGGGCTAAAGTGCGTGTAGCTATTTCGAAAAAACTGTTTTCAAAACCTATTTTCAAATGTAAGGCTCACGCGGTAGTATAAGAAAAGATTACGATTGAAATTGAGAAAAGTGAATACGAGGTGGGACCTCGATTGTGATTCTTGATTATACGAGGCTGTGAGCACGTGATTTTTTCCCTATATGAATTACTCCCACAAATTCAAGACAAAACAATTTTTTCCATTATTTGCAATTTTGTAGATTTTTGTAGCATTTTTCGTTAATTGCTTGCATTTGCCTGCACTTGTTATTTTTTTTTTAATTAATGAAAAATACAAAAATATGCGGCATTTGCATTTAGGATTTAATTCTACATTTTAGGATTAATTAGCAAATTAGTTGTTTTATAAAAATGGAAAAATCACAAAAAATAGTTTAATTTGCATTTTATTTTTAACTTTGATTTTGAGTAGTTTTTCTTTAATTTATTAATTGTGATAATTACCATTTGGGTCTAATAAGTGTTTTTAGGTTAATTAGGATCTAGGAATTAACTTAGGTTTTTATTTAATTGTGAAAAGAAAAAAAAAGAAAGAAGGAAAAGAATTATTGGAAAATTTGATTTGAAATAGGAATATAAAAGAATAGAAGGATCAGAATTTGGGCTGCCTTGTTTTTACCCAGGCCCAACGTTGTCTCCTCCAAAACCCACCCCAAATTGATCCCAAACCCAACCCAGTTTCCCCGGTTCGTCTCCCTTTAAGATTAAACGACCCCGTTCCATTCAAAATTAATCTCAGCCGTCGAGGTTTCTTGGATCTGACGGTGGGGAAGTGGGGGTGGGTCAATATAAATCTGTCCAAAACATTACCCCCCCCATCTCTCTCACACCCTTCAGATAACACCCCTGCAAAACCCTAGCCGCCATCATTCCCACCACCCAGAAACCCGGCAGCGCCACCTCCTTCACCCTCAAAATCACACCAAACAACCACCTCCCTCTCCTCATCTTGAATCCCCACCTCGTTTGCTTTAAATCCCCCCGGAGTTTCTCAAATTTTAGATCAAAGACTCAAACACTAAGTCTCCAAAACATAAATCAATGGTCGTGTTGAAGATTTGAAGTCGGAAGGGGTTTTATGCATGTGTTTTCATTTGAGAACACGTGATTAAAACCCATTCCAATCAAAATCGGAAGGTACCGGAGGTCTGTTCAAGCCAACCATCCGCTTATCTATATTGGGTATTTCTTTCTTTTTCATCTCGTTTCTTTATTTATGTTTTCTTTTCCTCGTCTCTTTTATTCTCTTTCTCATTCTTCTTGTTTTTGTTTCATTCGACCAGTTAGTGAAATTAGGTAGCATGAACTTGTTAGTAATTTTGTTTAATTATGTCAAACGAACTTAAGGTCAATTGTCCATGCATGATGTTGTTTATCAGTATTGTTATCTTGTTGTTATTAATTAGTATAGTTTCATTTTCTTGGTTTGTATTAAGGCTGCCGTGATTTCTCTTTTGGGAAATTTTAGGTTAATTTTTAAAAATGGTAAACCATGTCAAAGTTATTTGGGCTCATAAAGATTGAATAACCCGGAAATGAACTGAATTGGGTTTATCTGGACCCATTAACTTGGGTCAAATTGGACCCAGATTCTGTTTGTCTTTAACAGTAATATACAGGGGTGTGAGAGGGTAATTGGGTAATTTAGTCTAAGGACTATGAGTATAACTTCCTAGGAAGCTTCCTAGAAGCCAAAAACAGCCTTACTTGGCAAATAAGTCAAAAATGCAAGGATGTAAGTAGCAAAAACCAAAATTCAAAAAGGGCTAAAATGCAAAACTGATCCCTCTATTGTTGCCCTATTTTCTTGCCTATAAAGGCACATTTCCTTGATTTTGAAGGCAAGGTTAAATAGATAGAAAATACAGAAAAATCAGAGACGGCTGAAAATCTAAAGAAAACATTGTTCCATTGAGTTCCCTGTTGTGATCTCTGAAGTTTTTCAATTACTGAAACATTTTTTGATTCTCCGAGATTGAAATGGTTTGAATTCGGATTTTAGAAAGTTTTTTGGTTTGAATTATGCTGGGTGGTTGCTGTTCCACTGGTGTTTATTAGCCGTTTTGCTGTTATATTGAATCTGAAGCTGATTCCTGTTACTGCTCCACTGTTGTTGGCCATTGACTCCATATTTCTTTGTTTCTTTTTCGATTTCCAGGTACACGTGTACATTCTGCCTCATGTGAAGATTGATTTGAGGAATAAAGATGGAAATTCTAAAGTTTCAAAACATGTTTTCAGTTTTCTATTATGAGTTCGGCCTTACTACTTTGTTTTATGGTGCATTATAGCTTAGTTCGATGTTTCTTTGTAATTAACTTTTGGTCTAGGTTTTAAGCTTGTTGATTCTAGCCCCTATTTGGCCTCATTTATCTTAAATTTGAGCTCTGTGCAGCTAAGCATGTGCTATGCGAGCTATCATCTATCTATTTCGCTATGGAATTGTAGCTGATGTTCAGTTTTAGTTCTTCTAAGCTTTATTTCAAAAATTGTAATTGATGTCTAGTGATTTGTCGTTGAAATGTAGATCTAGTAGTTATTTTCTTTTATTTCCTTACTTGACTTTAGCCTTCATGAAGTAACAGTGCAATTGTTTGATTGGTTCGATTTTTCTTTTTTTAAAATTTAGTAACACATGACCAATATGAAATATATAGGTAAAATCAAGTTGAATAAGAGCAACATTTTTTCCTTGAAATTTGTTCAAGCTCGATAATAGGCCAATAATGTGTAGTAGATTAAACTTTGGATTTTTGATATTTTTGGATATATGTTGAAGGGTCAAATTTGAATCTTGCCAAGGCCCTTTTTCCTCTTGATCATCTGATTGTTTCTTTCCTAATTAAGTCACTTAGACATCAAGTTACTAATTAGTAATGAGTTGTTGATTAGAATCAACTCTATACCTAAAATCTCGAACTATGTTGATGCCATTAAAAATGAAAATACCAGGACTACAATGTTCAGAGGGTAGTTGATAGCTTTAAAATAATTCGTTTGATTGAGTGGAGGTGTGCCATTTAAGTAATATAAATAGTTTATGGCCCTCCTAAATCTAGTTTGAATACCCCTTTAAAATTAGAATTGAGGTACGCCATGCCAAACAAAATTGACAATTGCATGGCCCACATTTAATTATTCTTGTTTTGAATCCTTAGAAATCGAAGCGCGCCATTTAGTTGAATTTCCATGGCCCTCGCAGAGTTAAAACGTGTAGTTGCTTTAGGCACGCTATTTTAAAAATTACCTTCCTAAACTCGGGTGTGCATTTCATGTGACCCAAATCCAAATCTTAACAACGTCAAATAAAATATGTTTCAGACTGCGGGTGCATTTCATGTGGCGCGGTCCAAAGACGTGTTTTGGCTGACGTTGAATCTTCCTAAAAATAATTAAAAGCGGCTAACAAGTTGAAATATACCATTGGCTAAAATATTTATTAAGATCAGATAATAGGCCAATAATAACAGTTAAGCGACTGTGCAAAAACCATGGAACTCGGGAATGCCTAACACCTTCTCCGGGTGGGGACTCCGAATCTTTTAATAATAAATCCCGTTTCGATTGTCCTTTAATTGGAAAAAACTCCCTTATACTCCCTTCCGGGGTAGTAAAAAGGAGGTGTGACAGCTCTGGCGACTCTGCTGGGGACCGAACCCAGAATCTCTGGTTCAGGGTTTAAGAATTCAAGCTTGGAATAATTGTTATATTTAGCTTTATTTATTATTTGGTTTTGTTACATGTTTGGGCCTAATGTGCTAAGTGTTGCTTTTACCGCTATGATATCCTATGAAATGTATATAAATTACTACGAAACCCTTCTTCTCTCTGTGTCTTCTAAATCATGGAGGAGTGTGCACTTCGTGTGACTTCTCTTATGTTAGTGTCATTCCAATTTTAGAACAAGGTTCGGACCAGTTGCAAAGCCGGTGAAGCTTCCGTATTCCGGGTACGCTTCCCCCTCTCGGCTCGAGCTGTCCGCTCGGGTAAGCCAGGTCTAGAACAATAAACCCAGGTTTTAAATCTAGTATAACAAGACCTCATGCCGGATCCCTAGTAGGAATATTTGCTTGCATCACGTGCATTTGACTTTGGAGACTCAACACAGGGGTTGGGTCTATCTAGGACAGGTGTACCAAAAATGAAAAGACCATCCTGATGCATCTTACTTGCTACTTATGCATTTATTTGATTTGGATTTGCATGCTGATCGGCTTTAAAATAATGGGAAGAAGTTGGGAAAAAGAGAATAGCAATGTGAGGGTTAAGTGAGTTAAATCACCTTTTTTGGAAAACCAATGTCCAAATGGTACTGAAACTCTGCCGAATTTTTTTGAGAAAAATGAAGAAAAAAGAAAGAAAAAAATATGTTTTGTTTTGAAAATAGGTAGTTTTATTTTATTTGCCCGAACTACACCAGTTTGATTCTCACCGGATGTGAGATTCGTAGGCAACCCCCATCGGGTCCAACATCTTTTTTGCAAAAATAGCCCAAAAAAACAAAAATTTTAACTTTATTGCAAATAAATAAGGTGATTCCATTCTTGTCTAAAATGGCCGAATGCCCCCAAAAGGGTGACGGAAGGCCATTTTTGCAAGAATAGCCACCTCTAGTCATTTTTCAAGGTTTTTGCCGGTTAGCGAACACAGCCTTAAAATCTTTGTTTTCGGAGTGCTGAAAGGCCGTATTGGTAAAGCCTGATATTTTTGTGAAAATTTTGAATAAATGGTCATGTTTCTTGAGTCAAAATGAGTCATAGTTTTCTTTTAATTAAAATCACCTTAATAAATGTGCAGGATGAGTACAATTCAAAATGAACCTTTCTTAGTCCGTGAAGAAATCCCTTTGGAGCTGCATATGTGGTGGCATAATTTGGGGGACAATAGCAGAAAAGTTGTGACAAAAGCATTAGGTGGTCTTGTCGGGCTCTTGAAGGTTAAGCCGCGAAAGGACATAGTCGAGGCCTTGATACCATTTTGGGACCCAGCACATAATGTATTCCACTTTGCTGATTTTAACTTAACTCCTACCCTGGAAGAGATAGCAGGCTATGCCGGTTCAATGGGAATCTTAGAAATCAATACTCGGTAGCACCAAGAACAGTAACCGCTCACAAATTTTTGGACCTGTTAAGCATCAGTCGGGACATCCGATACGGAAATTTGGCCAAAGGATTTTGTACCTTCTACTTTTTGAACCGACGTTACGGGAATCCCCGTGGATTCGAGACGCTAGATATCGGTCTTACTCACGCGGGAAACCAAGACAAGTAGGAAGCTCGGAGAGGATTAGCTTTTATTACGGCATTCCTGGGTACTTTGATTTTCCCCAGAAAAGACGGGAACATAGAGTTAGGACTCGTGGGGATAGCCGACTTTATGATGAAAAGGGAAAATGGGACCATAGTGCCGCTGATTTTGGCAGACATTTACCAAGCTCTGACCCTCTGTCGAGAAGGGGGAAAGTTCTTTGAAGGGTGCAATATGCTATTACAATTATGGATGGAGGAACACCTTTGCCACCGTCCTGGATACTTGAATTGTGGTATGACTGGACGCGAGTGCATTGAAAAACCAGAAAAGCGGGTAGAGGGTTATGAGTTCTCGTATGGTACGGAAGCATGGCATGCTCATTTGAGATCTTTGACTACAAATAAGATCGAATGGGCATTCGGGTGGATCTCGGTCAGTGAGGTAATCTATATGTCGGTGGAGGTATGCTTTCTATTGTTAATGGGTCTGCGGAGTATCCATCCTTATGCCCTGCACCGAGTTCTACGTCAGTTAGGCCGATACCAAACCATCCCACACGATGAGGATTTGAGTCGGCAGGTTATTGAGTTGGAACCAAAAGCCGCTTTTCCAAAAGAAAGAGTGTGTCGGATTTGGCATCAGTGCAGATTCTTAGAGCCTAGAACTCAAGTACGAGATCTATCCAGAGGTGAGGTGGAGCCTGGTTGCACTACGTGGTATGGTAAAAGATCCCGAGTTCATCAGGAGCCCGAAAGGCCCGCAAAGAAATCCCATGTCCAATAATTTACCGACAGAGCACAGGTGCAATGGGACTGGTTGACCAAAGAAAACGAGTATCGAGCCACTATAGTCAGGCTAGAAAAGCAAGTCATGGATCTTTAGTTTGAGAATGGGTTGCTAGCCGCCGCAGATGAAGGCGAGAAGAAGAAGCTAACCCAGGAAAATGAAGCCCTCAGAGCCCAAATCCGGAAGATGAAAATAGCTATTAGAAACCCGGAAAGAAGCCGAGCGGATGAAAGGCTTATAAGCAGTCTGAAAAAGAAGGCCCTTGAGTATCAGGATGACCTAGAAAAGTCTGAGGCCAATCTAGCGAAAGTCCGAGCTCAATTGGCAGAAAACGCAAAAGGTCGGACATAGTTTGTGCAACAAATAAAAAGAAAGTATGAAGGGACAATCACTAGCCTAAAAAGAAAAATAGTTACTTTTGAGAATGAGGCAGACAAGTAGGCCAAGGAATTTAAAGCTAATAGGGAACATTGTTATGATTTGATGGCTCGGACGGAGGAAGAAATGCAACAGTTGCAAAATCAACATCTCCATCATACTTAGGTGTTAGAAGCCCGGAATCAACAGGTCGGGCATTTGCTTCAGGAAAAGGGCAAAATCCGAGAGCAGATCAGAACTATTGTCGACTAAATTGTTATGAAATGGCAAGCATGTGAGGATATGGCTCGTACCACCTTTTTTTGCGGCAGTGATGACATTTGTAAGGCAGATAATGAGTGACTTGGAGAGGCTTCAAAGGAATCTTGCACATAGGCCCGTGGCGAGACCGAATGATGTCCCGCGGGCCCCAGGAGCATTTGAGGCATTAATGTATTCATGATTTTCATTAGAGTCTATTAGTCTATTTGCGAGTCTGTATTTTCTTTTATTGGAGTCTGTTAGTTGGTTTTTGAGTCTGTTGTTTTTACCTTCTGTCAGAGTCTGTTGATCTTGTTTTGAGTCAGAGTCTGTTAAGTTTCCCGTTTCAAGTCTGTTAATTTCATAATTTGGTAGAATGAGTGGTTGTAATCAAAACTGTTTTATTTTATAGAAAAATTTGAAAATCCCAAAATGTTTTGTTTTGTTATTATGCACTTATCTCCAGAACTACGCTTGGTCTGATTCATGTGGGGTCATGATACGTAGGCAATCTCCATAGGATTCGACCATAACCAAAAGAAAGGAAAAGAGTGATAAAAAAGAAGAATAAAAAACAAGAAGAAGGGAAGAATAAGAGAGAGAAGGAAAAAAAAAGAGAAACAGTGAGAAGGAAACAATGGCAAAGCAAGAAATAGTCACGAGAGAATAAAAACAAAAGAGAGACCAAGCAAGGAAAGGCAAAAATGAAAAAAAAGGGAGAGAGAAAAAGAGTAGTTGCAAACGGAAATAAGGAAAAGTCAGGATGACACAAGCAGCCGATCAAATACATAATAGAAACGGTTAACTGCTTAGGTGCATTCACTCCTCAAATGTACGGTTGCTTATCTGTTAACGCTCTAATCGCTAACAAGTTTTTTATTGATGTAATTATAGTTCAGGAAGGTGGTTAGTTTGATTGGCATTCTGGAAACTCACTCCTACAACACCCGGTCCAAAAACAATCTGAACATGGCCAACCAAGAACTTAAGGCAAGTATTGTCGATCTGTCAAAAGAGGTGGAAGAATCGGAGGTTAATCTGACAAATGAGTTGTATAAGCTGAAGCAGTAGATGGCTAAAATGTACCAAACATGGACAAAAGGGCACCCACCGCCAGTTTACCTCGCCAACCCTGCTTTTATCCCGCCATTGGCTCAAACCCAGGAATCACCCATTGTGAACCCATCTCCGGACTTTCCCCTCTACCAACAATGCTATGACACCACTTCCCATATATCACAAGCTCCACCATCCAAACAAGTCTCGTAACCTCCTCTACCAGCCACTCCTGTTTTTGTGGAACCCCCACCTGTTGCATTACACCGATCCTCTAGTGAGCCTTTATTCCAGACTCACGACAACCAGTATTACCCCTTGGAGCCCACTTTCAAGGTTCCCGAACCCTATTCCTACACTTCGCATTTTGACCACCCTGCAGAAACTAGAAAACCATCCAAAAATCTCGAACAGGAGGAGATGTTCAGGAAAGTTAAAAGCCTGGAACAGTCATTCAGAGGCATGCGAGGGTTGAGAGGTCAAGTAAGTGTGGCCTACAAAGACCTATGTCTGTTTCCAGATGTGCAATTGCCGGCAGGGTTTAAGATGCCTAAGTTTGATTTGTATGATGGGCACGGTGATCCAATGGCACATTTGAGAGGTTTTTGTAGCAAAATGAGGTGAGCTGGTGGGAAGGATGAGTTGCTAATAGCATATTTCAGTTAGAGTTTGAGTGGATCAGCGCTAGAATGGTATACTCGGCAGGATCACGGAAGATGGTACACATGGGATGATCTAGCCTAGGCATTTGCTTGTCACTTCCAGTACAACCTCGAGATTGTTCTGGATTGTCTGTCTTTGACGAAACTTGAGAAAAAGCACAATGAGAATTTTAGGGAGTATGGTTTTAGGTGGAGAAAACAGGCAGCAAGGGTTGACCCTCCAATGAAAGAAAGTGAAATGGTGGATTATTTTCTGCAGGCCTTAGAACCTACTTATTACGGTCATCTGGTATCAGCTATAGGCAAGTCCTTCAATGAAGTGGTAAAGATGGGTAGTATGGTAGAAGAACGGCTCAAGACAAATAAAATCATGAGTTATTCGGCTAATAAGGCAACCACCCAGTCCATTTAAAGCGGAACTAGGGGAGTAATTAGAAAGAAGAAGAAAGAGGATGTAGCAATGATTGATTTAGGAGCTTGGTTTGGACCCAGGGGTCCATCACATTACTATAACCAGCATCGACCCCACCACCAAACCTACCCTCATACCCCATATAGCCTACCACAACACTACTACCCACCACCAGACCCCCATTTTTCTGTCCACCATGCCCAAACATATAGCCAACCTCCGGCCCACGCACAATGGCGTGTGCCAGTCCCACAAAATACATACCCAGCTCCACAAAATGCCTATCCACCCCTAAGAGCCTACCGGAACCCTCCTAGATCAGGTTTCCGGCCCAACCAAGCATTTAAGAGCGAGATGTTGCAAAATAAGAAAACTTTCACTCCATTGGGAGAATCCTATACCAGTTTGTTCCACAGGTTGCGACAATTGGGTATGCTGAGTCCGATCGAGCCAAAACTGCTAAAATCCTCCCCCATGAAACCTTGATCACTCTGTGAGTTGCGAATATTGTTCTGGTGCTTTAAGGCACGATACAGAGAAGTGCTGGCAATTGGAAACAGCTATTCAAGAGCTCATTGATACTAATCAGATTGAGGTCCAAGCTCCGATGGCACCCAATATCAACCAGAATCCGTTGTCAGCTCATCCTGACACAAATATGATCGAGATAGTGCATAGGGGAGGGGAGCCCAAGAAGCCTTCACAGACCATCATGATGATCCGGTCTAGTGAAGTTAGGACGTTTGAAAAGCCAACAAGTGAGAAATCAGTGATCCGGTTGAGTGGGGTAGACAATGAACCATCCGCGGTAGGCAAGAAGGGGTTTTCAAGTGGTGTTGCAGTGAAACAAGAAAGGGTGTTGCGAAGCCAGTAGTGGCGAACAAGCCTATTGTAATTGTGGAGGGTGCCCGCAGAGACCCTGTCATTATCAAGCCGGTAACTCAATTACCAATAGGCAATAGCAAGGCGGTCCCGTGGAATTGTGAATGAGTGACAAGGACTTACAAGGGGAAAGAGTTTAAAGAAGAAGTTTGTGAGACCCATGGTTTGAGTCGATCGGGGAGGTGCTTTTCCCCCAAAGAGTTGAGAAAAGCTAAGAGCTCCAAAGACAACCCGGTGCTAGTGAAGAAATCTATGAACGAGGAAGGAGCAGAGGAATTCTTGTTAAAGATGAAAGTGCAGGACTATTCCATTGTGAAGCAGTTGAGGAAGACGTCGGCTCAGATTTGACTATTGTCATTATTGATCAATTCAGACGAGCACCGTCGGGCTTTGATGAAGATCTTGAATGAGGCCCACGTCCCTGACAAAATCTCAGTAAACCACTTGGAAAAGATAGCTAACAATATATTTGAGGTAAACAGAGTCACTTTTTCTGATAATGAGTTGCCCGTGGAGGGTACTGAGCACAATAGAGCCCTCTATCTCACGGTGAAATGCGAAGATTCCGTGGTTACCCGGGTATTGGTCAACAACGGTTCCAGTGCAAACATCTACCCTCTCTCCACTCTGAACAAGTTGAAGGTGGATGATGAAAGAATTCACAAGAACAATATCTGCGTTCGGGGATTCGACGGTGGAGGGAAAGATTCGGTCGGGGACATAGTACTTGAGCTTACAATAGGGCCAGTTGAATTTGCCATGTGTTCCAGGTGCTCGATTTGGCTGTTTCATACAATCTATTGTTAGGTAGACCCTGGATTCATACTGCAAAAGCGGTCCCGTCTACTCTGCGTCAAATGGTCAAGTTTGAATGGGATAGACAGGAAATTGTTGTGCATAGCGAGGATAACTTGTGTGCCCACAGTGATGCCATTGTTCCATTCATAGAGTTTGAAGACGACAAGGGGCCATGGGTTTATCAGGTTTTTGACACGGTATTGGTAGAGAAAATTCCAGAAGGGAAGTGCGTTCCCACTCCGAGGGTAGCTGCCACATCAGTCATGGTAGCCGTTGAAATGTTGAAGAATAGTTTTGTACCAGGGAAGGGTTTGGGTGAATCTTTGCAAGGTATCGTACAGCCGGTGTCTCTCCCCAAAAATTTGGATACATTTGGTTTGGGGTTCAAGCCCACATTTGTGGACATAAAAAGAGCCAAAAAGTTGAAACAGAGGGCATGGGTCCTCCCAAAGCCCATCCCATGTCTCTCCAGATCATTTGTCAGGCCCGACACCAAGAAACACCTAGCAACAACAGTTCCCAGTTCTGTGGTTGGTCCTGATAAAGAGTTTTTTGACAGGTTTGAGAAGTTATTCAATGAGGTGAACATGGTGGAAGATGGAGAGGGTTCTAGCAAGGCGGATGTGTATTTTGTTGGGCCCAGTGCAAAGATTAACAATTGGGAAGCTACTCCTCTCCCCATCAGGAAGGAGTTTTGGTAGTTTGCTTTGATTTTCTTTCAGTTTATCTGGATTATTCTAGGGTTGTAATTCAGATTCTATGTTCCGTCCGTTTGGATGTATAAACCTTGTTATCTTTCAATTTCAATGAAATGCAATTTCCCTTTTTCCTCAGTCCTGACAATTTTATTTTTGCTTTCTTGTCTTCCTTGTACAACTCTTTTTATACTGGTTTCAATAACATGACATGCATAAGGAATCTTCGGCCCAGTCTTAAAAGCCAATCTAATTCTGCAATAGTAATTCAAGAAATAGAGTGTGATGATGAATCGGAATACGACGAGGATGAGGCCTTTGAATAGATTTGCAAAGAATTAATCCATTTTGAAGAAAAACCCAAGTCTAACCTGAGTGATACAGAAGCAATCAATTTAGGGGACCCAGATAATATCAGAGAAACTATGATAAGTTTCTAACTTGAACCTCAACTCAGGGAAGAGATAATTAAAGCATTACTTGAATATAAAGATGTCTTTGAATGGTCATATGATGACATGTCGGGCTTAAGCACTTACTTGGTGGTTCAAAAATTGCCCACTGACCCGACATTCCCTCCTGTCAAGTAGAAGTTGAGGAAATTTAAGACTAATATGAGTGTGAAGATCAAAGAAGAGGTCACTAAGCAGTTTGATGCAAAAGTCATTCGGGTCACTCGGTATCCCACTTGGTTAGCCAATATAGTACCTGTGCCAAAGAAGGATGGCAAGACCAGGGTGTGTGTTGATTACCGTGATATCAACAAGGCGAGCCCCATGGACAACTTTCCACTGCCAAATATCCACATTCTGATTGACAATTACGCCAAACATGAGATTGGGTCTTTTGTGGACTGTTATGCGGGTTATCATCAAATCTTAATAGATGAGGAATATGCATAGAAGACGACATTCATCACACCATGGGGAACATATTGCTACAGGGTCATGCCTTTCGGATTGAAAAATGATGGGGCAACTTACATGAGGGCAATGACAACCATATTCCATGACATGATACACAAGGAGATCGAAGTTTATGTGGATGATGTAATCATAAAGTCTAGAAAGCAGTCTGGTCACATCAGAGATTTGAGAAAATTCTTCCAAAGGCTTCACATGTATAATCTTAAGCTCAATTTTGCAAAATGCACATTCGGTGTGCCATCCGGAAAATTGTTGGGATTCATAGTCAGCCCCGAGGTATTGAACTGTACCCGTCAAAGATTAAAGCTATCCAAGAATTGCCTCGTCCAAGGAACAAGACTGAGGTGATGAGTTTATTAGGGAGGTTGAATTACATCAGCAGGTTTATTGCTCAGCTTATGACAACTTGTGAGCCTATCTTCAAACTGTTGAAGAAAGATGTTGTGGTCGAGTGGACAGATGAGTGTCAAGAAGCATTTGATAAGATAAAAGGGTATTTGTCAAACCCACATGTGTTGGTGCCACCATAACTAGGGAGACCTTTAATTCTGTATTTGAAGGTTTTGGACAAATCGTTTGGTTGTGTGCTGGGGAAGCATGACATCACCGACAGGAAAGAGCAGGCCATCTATTATTTCAACAAGAAGTTCACATCTTACGAGGTTAAGTACACTCACCTTGAGAGGACATGTTGCGCCCTAACTTGGGTAGCACAGAAGTTGAAGCACTATTTGTCATCTTACACTACTTACCTCACCTCTCGTTTGGATCCATTAAAGTATATCTTTTAGAAGCCTATGCCCACAGGAAGGCTTGCAAAGTGGAATATCTTGCTCACAGAATTTGACATCATCTATGTGATCAGGACCGCGGTGAAATCCCAGGCTTTGGCCGATCATTTGGCTGAGAACCCAGTGGATGAAAAATATGAGCCTTTGAAGACTTATTTCCTTGATGAAGAGGAAATGCATATTGATGAGTTGGAACATGTTGTAGAGATAGGTTGGAAACTTTTCTTTGATAGAGCTGCTATTATGAAAGGCATCGGGATAGGAGCTGTATTGATTTCTGGAATGGGACATCACTACCCTGTTACGACTCAGCTTCGTTTCTACTGTACTAAAAACATGGTTGAATATGAGGCATGCATTTTGGGCTTGAGGTTAGCCGTAGACATGGGTGTCTAGGAAGTTTTGGTCTTGGGGAACTCGGACCTTCTGGTGCACCAGATTCAAGGGGAATGGGAAACACGAGATTTGAAACTCATATCGTACCGACAATGTTTGCATGATCTTTGTCAACGGTTTTGATCAGTAGAGTTTAGGCACATTCCAAGGATCCATAACGAAGTTGCTGATGCTTTGGCTAACTTGGCGTCAATGTTACATCATTTGGATAAGGCTTATGTTGACCCGTTGCATATTCAGGTCCATGATCAGCATGCTTACTGTAATGTGGTAGAAGAAGAACTTGACGGTGAGCCCTGGTTTCATGATATCAAGGAATATATCAGGATGGGGGTGTATCCAGTACAAGTAACAAGTGATCAAAAGAGAACAATTGGACGATTATCGAGCGGATTTTTCTTCAACGGAGGGGTTTTGTACAAAAGGACTCCGGATCTTGGATTGTTGATATGCATAGATGCTAGACAGGCCAAAGCTATCATGACCGAAGTACATTCTGGAGTCTGTGGACCGCATATGAGCGGGTCCGTGTTGGCAAAGAAGATCCTCCGAGTAGGTTATTATTGGCTTACTATGGAGCGAGATTGTATCAGTTTCGTGCGCAAGTGTCATCAGTGCCAAGTGCACAGGGATTTTATTAATTCTCTACCATCTGAATTGCACACAATGTCTGCACCGTGGCCTTTTGTTGCATGGGGCATGGATGTCATTGGGACAATTGAGCCATCAGTATCAAATGGGTACAAGTTCATTTTAGTGGCCATTGACTATTTCACTAAGTGGGTAAAGGCTAAAATGTTCAAGTCCGTAACCAAGAAAGCGGTGGTTGATTTTGTGCACTCAAATATTATTTGTCGGTTTGGGATACCAAAGGTGATCATTACAGACAATGGGGCTAATCTTAATAGTCATCTGATGAAAGAGGTATGTCAACAATTCAAGATTACGCATCGCAATTCCACCCCTTACCGCCCCAAGGCGAATGGAGCAGTTGAGGCGGCCAACAAGAATATAAAGAAGATACTTCGGAAAATGGTGGAAGGTTCCAGGAAATGGCATGAGAATCTGCCTTTTGCATTGCTTGGTTATCGCACTACTGTTCGCACTTCAGTAGGGGCAACTCCTTATTTGTTGGTATATGTCACTGAGGCGGTGATACCTGCGGAAATTGAAATCCCATCCCTTTGGATTGTTGCTGAGGTCGAAATTGATGATGATGAGTGGGTCAAAACTCGCTTGGAACAATTGAGTTTAATTGATGAGAAAAGATTAGCAGCAGTGTGTCATGGCCAGTTGTATCAACAGAGAATAGCAAGAGCATATAATAAGAAGGTGCGTCCACGGAGGTTTGAAGTGGGTCAGTTAGTATTGAAGCGCATCCTTCCTAATCAGGCTGAAGCAAAAGGTAAGTTCGCCCCAAATTGGTAGGGGCCGTTCATTGTAACGAGAGTGTTGTCCAACGACGCTTTGTATTTAATAGACATAGAAGGAAAATGTGTAGAAATGACCATCAATTCCGACGCGTTCAAGAGATATTATGTATGATTTCTTGATTTAAATTGTATTTGTTTGTAATTGGAATATTTTGAAGATTGGAATGATGAAGGCATTTTGTTCTGCTGTCTAAACACTTTATCCTTTGTTACCCCTTTGAGCCTTATTTATTTTATTTCATACCACTCTTTCGGAATCAGTACAAAGATTAGAAACGCAAGCGTGAAAGATAAGTAAAGGAAGAAAAGAAAAAAAGAAGAAAAAAAGAAGAAAAAGAAAAAGAAATAAAGAAAAAAACAACAAAACAACCAAAAGAGAAGAAGAAAAAAGAAAAGAAAAGAGGATAAAGAGGAAGAAAAGGAAAGAAAAATCACAACAACAAAGTAATTCCTATGACATGAACTACGTTCGATCTGATTCCTTTAAAGGATACGTAGGCAGCCTCATGGTTTGGTCCCATCAAAGAAAAATCCAAAAGTCCCCAAGCAAAGAAACTGGGGCAAAGGTTATGGTTGTTGCAAGAAATTTGATTCCGAAAGTTGTAATTTTGAACCCATTCGAATTGTTTTGAGCCTTTTGACACCCTTTCTTTCTAACCCTATCCAAAAGCCCACGTTATGATCCAAAGAAAGATCTTATGATCAGTCTTTGAGAGATGCCAAGTCGAGCAACTAGAGTTGATTCATATTAGGGGCAACACCTGGCCCAAGCAGGAAAATGAAATAATGAGAGAGTCTTGTTGGTGAAAACCCTCACGGGCACCATAAGGCGACAGGAGCTGAGAGAAATCAAAAATGAGAGAGTCTTATTGGTGAAAACCCTCACGGGCACCGTAAGGCAAAAGTGAGTTGAGAGATGAACAAATGAGAGAGACTTGTTGGTGAAAACCCTTCAGGACACCGCAAGCCGAACAAAGTCAAGGTTTTGGCAAAGAAGTCAGGTTATGGAAATTCCGGGGCAACAAAGTATGGCAATTGAGAGTTGATTGGTTGGACAGATTGGGCCAATTAATTCAAAATGCATGTCATGATCATTGGTACCAGCTGTTCCACTCGGATAAGTATCTTTCCTTTTTCCTTTTTAGCAAGTCATCCAGTTTTGGATTTTCTTTATCCTTAACTCTCAGGGTCATTGCATTTCATTTCTTTTGGGTTTCATTTCTCTAAGATGTTTCAACGTCAGTCTTGGTCAAGCAAAATAAGAAAGGATTTCAAATCTCACTACCAACTTCCAAACATTGCAATGCACAATATGGCCAGAACATACCAAAGATAGCATGATGTAGAGTGGGATAAAATGCCACAAAAAGATCCACCGATGGAATGACTTAGTAATTTCATGGGAAATGCAGAGGCTCAGTAAAAAGGGTCAGAGGTGCAAAACAGTGGTCTGGGTATAGAACAATCCGGTCATCCGAGGTCACGTGGGTTGAAAGATGGCCAGAAAATCAAGAGGTTCAGAGCCAGTTCGGGGAAGCCAGTCAAAACAAAGCACGACAGCGGGGAGACTTTCAGCAAGAATGCCACAAACTAACCACCATATTTTAAATTGACAAGATTTTTCTTTGATTAAAACAGGGGCAGAAAGTTTAGATTGTTTGGGGGAAATCATCCATAAGGAAAGGCAAGCACCAGACAGGTTTGATTGCAAACTCTCAGGACCCACCTGGATAATAGGATTTCATTTGAAGTGTTCAGGATCCTCCTGGAAAATGGGACCTAGTTTAAAATTCAAAACAACCATGAGTAGCATAATCTAGCATAAATGCACCACAAAGAAATATAAGTTGGTTTCAAAGTTTGCAAGTTTGAGATAGGATTCAATTAGGAGTTGTCAGGACCCTCCTGAATAATGGGACCTAGCTTTAAGATTTCCATTAGATAACAAGATTTGGCGTAAGTTCTGTTGTAGGGTGGTATAATTCATCTGTAAAATTGTCACGCTTAAGATAAGACTTGATTTTGATTTTCAGGACCCTCTTGGATAATGGGATGTAGTTTTAAGGTTTCCTCTAAATAACAAGATTTAACGTAAGTTCTGATGTAAGGAAGTATAATTCAACCGTAAAAGTTGTCACTCTTAAGATAAAACTTGATTTTTGATTGTCAGGACCCTCCTAGATAATGGGATGTAGCTTTAATACTTTCTTACCTTCAGAAGATATGACTTAGATTTAAAATTGTCACTTAATTAAGAGCTGTCAGGACCCTCCTGGATAATGGGATGTAGTCGCAAGACCTTCTTAGATAACAAGATCTAGCAGAAGTCATACCTTTAGAAAACATAATTTAGCTTTTAAAACTGTCAGTTTTCAGGACCCTCCTGGATAATGGGATTTAGATTTCAAATTAATAGAGATATTTGGTGACATGATTCAATTAACACTCATAGATGCGCCCAACACCAAACTGGGGTAGGAAAATTTCTTTTGTTTTGTTTGTTTTGTTGTAATCAGGTTCAAAGGCAACAGTTTTAGATGAACAGTTGAAGTTTTAGCAATCAGGCGCCCACCTAGAGAGCAAGGGAATATGGTTAAAGTTTTGGCAATCAGGTGCCCGCCTGGAGAACAAGGGAGTATAGTTCAAATGTTGTAATCAGGCGCCCACCTGGAGAGCAAGGGAATACAGTTAAAGTTTTGGCAATCAGGCGCCCACCTGGAGAGAAAAGGAACACAGTTAAAGTTTTGGCAATCAGGCGCCTACCTGGAGAGCACGGGAATACAGTTCAGTTTTGGCAATTAGGCGTCCAGCTGGAGAAAAGGAAATCAATTCAGATTATAATTTGAATTCAGCAATCAGGCGTCCACCTAAAGAAAAAGGAGAGTGTCTCAGATCACAATTCAACAAAGGGACTTCACCGGGATAATACAAGTCAACAGGGCAACACAAATTCAAATAAAAATAATTTTTCCCATTGTTTGCAATTTTGTAGATTTTTGTAGCATTTTTCGTTAATTGCTTGCATTTGCCTGCGCATGTTAATTTTGTTTAATTAATGAAAAATACAAAAATATGCGACATTTGCATTTAGGATTTAATTCTACATTTTAGGATTACTTAGCAAATTAGTTGTTTTATAAAAATGGAAAAATAAAAAAAAAATAGTTTAATTTGCATTTTAATTTTAACTTTGATTTTGAGTAGTTTTTCTTTAATTTATTAATTGTGATAATTATCATTTAGGTCTAATAAGTGTTTTTAGGTTAATTAGGATCTAGGAATTAACTTAGGTTTTTATTTAATTGTGAAAAGAAAAAAAAGAAAGAAGGAAGGAAAAGAATTATTGGAAAATTTGATTTGAAATAGGAATAAAAAGAATAGAAGGATCAGAATTTGGGCTGCCTTGTTTTTACCTAGGCCCAACCTTATCTCCTCCAAAACCTGCCCCAAATTCATCCCAAACCCAGCCCAGTTTCCTCGGTCCGTCTCCCTTTAAGACCAAACGACCCCGTTCCATTCAAAATTAATCTCAGCCGTCAGGTTTCTTGGATCTGACGGTGGGGAAGTGGGGGTGGGTCAATATAAATATGTCCGAAATGTTACCCCCCCATCTCTCATCTCTCTCACACCCTTCAGAGAACACCCCTGCAAAACCCTAGCCGCCACCATTCCCACCACCCTAAAACCCGGTGGCGCCACCTCCTTTCACCCTCAAAATCACATCAAACAACCACCTCCCTCTCCTCATCTCGAATCCCCACCCCGTTTGCTTCAAATCCCCCTGGGGTTTCTCAAATTTTAGATCAAAGACTCAAACACTAAGTCTCCAAACACATGAATCAGTGGTCGTGTTGGAGATTTGAAGTCGGAAGGGGTTTTATGCATGTGTTTTCATTTGAGGACACGTGATTAAAACCCATTCCAGTCAAAATCGGAGGGTACCAGAGGTCTGTTCTAGCCAACCATCCACTTATCTATATTGGGTATTTCTTTCTTTTTCATCTCGTGTCTTTATTTTTGTTTTCTTTTCCTCGTCTCCTTTATTCTCTTTCTAATTCTTCTTTTTTTTTGTTTCATTCGACCAGTTAGTGAAATTAGGTAGCATGAACTTGTTAGTAGTTTTGTTTAATTATGTCAACCGAACTTAGGGTCAATTATCCATGCATGATGTTGTTTACCACTATTGTTATCTTGTTGTTATTAATTAGTATAGTTTCGTTTTCTTGGTTTGTATTAAGGCTTCCGTGATTTCTCTTTTGGGCAATTTTAGGTTAATTTTTAAAACTGGTAAACCATGTCAAAGTTATTTGGGCTCATAAAGATTGAATAGCCCGGAAATGAACTGAATTGGGTTTATCTGGACCCATTAACTTAGGTCAAATTTGACCCAGATCCTGTTTGGCTTTAATAGTAATATGCATGGGTGTGAGAGGGTAATTTGGGTAATTTAGTCTAAGGAATATGAGTATAACTGTCTATGAAGCTTCCTAGAAGCCAAAAACAGCCTTACTTGACAAATAAGTCAAAAATGCAAGGATGTAAGTAGCAAAAACCAAAATTCAAAAAGGGATAAAATGCAAATCTGATCCCTCTATTGTTTCCCTATTTCCTTGCCTATAAAGGCACATTTCCTTGCTTTTGAAGGCAAGGTTGGATAGATAGAAAATAAAGAAAATTCAGAGACGGCTGAAAATCTAAAGAAAACACTGTTCCATTGAGTTCCCTGTTGTGATCTCTGAAGTTTTTCAATTACTGAAATATTTTCTGATTCTCAGAGATTGAAATGGTTTGAATTTGGATTTTTGAAAGATTTTTGGTTTGAATTCTGCTGGGTGGTTGTTGTTCAACTGGTGTTCATCAGCCGTTTTGCTGTTATATTGAATCTGAAGCTGATTCCTGTTACTGCTCCATTGTTGTTGGCCATTGACTCCATATTTCTTTGTTTCTTTTTCGATTTCCAGGTACATTTCTACATTCTGCCTCATGTGAAGATTGATTTGAGGAATAAAGATGGAAATTATAAAGTGTCAAAACATGTTTTCAGTTTTCTGTTATGAGTTCAGCCTTACTACTTTGTTTTTTGGTGCTTTATAGCTTAGTTTAGTGTTTCTTTGTAATTAACTTTTGGTTTAGGTTTTAAGCTTGTTGATTCCAGCCCCTATTTGGCCTCATTTCTCTTAAATTTGAGCTCTGTGCAGCTAAGCATGTGCTATGCGAGCTATCTCCTATCTATTTCGCTATGGAATTGTAGCTGATGTCCAGTTTTAATTCTTCTGAGCTTTCTTTCAAAAATTGTAATTGATGTCTAGTGATTTGTCGCTGACATGTAGATCTAGTAGTTATTTTCTTTTGTTTCCTTACTTGACTTTAGCCTTCATGAAGTAAGAGTGCAATTGTTTGATTGGTTCGGATTTTATTTTTAAATTCAGTAACACATGACCAAGATGAAATATATAGGTAAAATCAAATTGAATAAGAGCAGCATTTTTTCCTTGAAATTTGTTCAAGCTCGATAATAGGCCAATAATATGTAGTAGATTAAACTTTGAATTTTTGTTATTTCTGGATATATGTTGAAGGGTCAAATTGAGCTAGACTTGCATGAATGGCCCATTAAAATTTGAATCTTGCCAAGGCCCTTTTTCCTCTTGATCATCTGATTGTTTCTTGTCTAATTAAGTCACTTAGGCCATCAAGTTACTAATTAGTAATGAGTTGCTTATTAGAATCAACTCTATGCCTAAAATCTCGAACTATGTCGATGCCATTCAAAACGGAAATACCAGGACTACAATGTTCAGAGGGTAGTTGATAGCTTTAAAATAATTTATTTGATTGAGTGGAGGTGTGCTAGTTAAGTAACATAAATAGTTTATGGCCCTCCTAAATCTAGTTTGAATACCCCTTTAAAATTAGAATTGAGGTATGCCATGCCAAACAAAAATGACAATTGCATGACCCTCATTTAATTAATCTTGTTTTGAATCCTTAGAAATCAAAGCGCGCCATTTAATTGAATTTTCATGGCCCTCGTAGAGTTAAAACGCGTAGTTGCTTTAGGCGCGCTATTTTAAAAATTACCTTCCTAAACTCGGGTGTGCATTTCATGTGACCCAAATCCAAATCATAACAATGTCAAATTAAATATGTCTCAGACTGTGGGTGCATTTTATGTGGCACGGTTCAAAGACGTGTTTTGGCTGACGTTGAATCTTCCTAAAAATAATTAAAAGCGACTAACAAGTTAAAATATACCATAGGCTAAAACATGTATTAATATCATATAATAGGCCAATAATAACAGTTGAGCGACCATGCTAAAACCATGAAACTCGAGAATGCCTAACACCTTCTCCCGGGTTAACGGAATTCCTTACTCGGATTTCTGCGTTCGCGGACTGTAAAAAAGAGTCAATCTTTTCCTCGATTCGGGATTTGAACCGGTGACTTGGGACACCATAAATCTCCCAAGTGGCGACTCTGAATCTTTTAATAATAAATCCCATTTCGATTGTCCTTTAATTGGAAAAAACTCCCTTATACTCCCTTCCGGGGTAGTAAAAAAGGAGGTGTGACAGAGGCGGTACCTCGGTTTTGATTTTATTATACACGAGGTAGTACCTCGTTGTGATTCATGTTTTTATTTCATGCTGCAAAGTATTTTGGTGGGAATATATATTGTTGTTTCACTCTTATTTGTTCTACTTGTTATTTTCCATACATGATCATTGTAGCCCCTTTAGTTGTTTCTTTTATGCTATTTCTATTGTTGATTTCTGGTACTAGTTCATGCTATCATCTTGTTTCGTATTAGCTGTTTATTAATTTTCCATTAGAAATCAGTAATACACTTTATACTTTTATTTATATCCTAGTAGGTATCTTGACCTGGCCTCATTAATACTCTACTGAGGTTAGGCTTGATACTTACTGGGTACCGCTGTGATGTACTCATACTACATTTTTGCATATTTTTTGTGCAGATCCAGGTACGTCTGCTTGTGCCGATCGTTAGATAGGAGACTTCAAGGTATGCCTTCTCGACATCCACAGGCCTCGGAGTCACCTTCCCTTATTCTCATTTACTAGTTTATTTCTTTTCGAACAATGAGTTGGTAGTACTCCAGTTGTATTCTGTAGAGCTTATGACTCAGTTCCACCAGTTTTGGGGTGTGTATTGTGAGATTCTATTTTCATAATGTTTTCATCTATTATTTAGTTGATTTCAGTAACTTGTCAATTTATATATGTTCAGTTAGTATTATTTGGTAGGCTTACTTAGTTGTAGAGACTAGGTGCCATCACGATATCCTATGGAGGGAAGTTGGGTCGTGACAAGTTGTTGTCAGAGCTATAGGTTCATAGGTCTACTGAAGTTATGGTCATGCACCTTCAGTACTTGATGTCGAATTGTGCTTGTTATTGATTTTGAGCATGGTGGCTCGAGGTATTTCATATGGGCCCGTGTTTGGATGGGGCCGAGCATTGCGGTGGAGTTATGTTGAGATATGATCCTTTGTGTTAGATTCTGGTGTCTTGGTGCTACTATGTATGATGGGTTCATGGCATTGCGGTTGTGGTGGTGGTGCTCATTGAGCTTGCATGACGGTTTTCTCATTTGTGTCATCTTTCATTTTTGGGTGCATTGAGTTATTGCGTATTGGTGCACGAATTTCACGGTTAGCATCTTTAGGTCATATTGGTGTTGCATGTCAATAGAATGGTTTTGTTTGACAAAATAAGGTCATTAGACCTAGGATGGATGCTATCAGATCTGATTGCGGTATATTTGGAAGAATAATATTGGAAGTCGACTTAGAAAGGGAATATAGTTCTTGTCGAAGGAGGGAGAGTTCCATGATTTGTTGATTTGATAAGTGGCTACGAGTTTCTGCATGTTTCTTTCATCATCGGCAATGTACAAAAGTTTTAGAAAGAGGTTTTGTTTGATATGAGGTTTATTACCGGTATTGGGTTGTTTTGAGCAGCTACTGTGATCGAAAATTTTTCCATGAGTATGCGAGTCATGTGGTATGTCAAGTGAGTACATCTTGGTTTATGGGTTTGGCTTGATACAACCTGTTCAAACTTATATAGTGTGTAGATGCGAGTTTCGAGTCTTGTAGGAAATTTCGGATGTTGAGATTCTATATTTTACGGGCTAAGGTTGAAGTAATGATCATCAGTTATGTTGTGCTGTTAGGCCTAAATGGAATAGGTTGACATAGGATCACCCCCGAGTATGTGCATGGTAAGATTACACCGTGATTCGATGGCCTTGGAATGACTTTTGGCATGTTCGAGGACAAACGTATGTTTAAGTCGGGGAGAATATAACAACCCAACCGGTCGTTTTGAGCATTTGCACTTCCCTTGGTAGTTTGGGAACAAGTAGCTTCTTATGATGTATTAGGAATTGTGTGCAAAATTTGAGACCATTTTGGGTTGATTGATATGTTTCAGCGTGAGTTTTTGGAAGTCGAAACTTCATTAAGTTTGATTTGAGGTCGATTCATCTTTTCGATGTTTTTATGCATGATTTGAAGCCTTGAGTAGGTCCATGTTATGCTATGGAACTCATTGATATGTTCGGTTAAGGTCTCGAGGGGCTCGGGTGAGTTTTGGATAGGCTTGGGTTGTTTTACGCTCGCTTTTCTTATGTTTTGATGTCGTTTCTTCAAGCATAATTGGTACCGCATTGAACAAATGAGCTCTGATTTCTATTTCAATTGAAGCATTAGATCCGTATCATAATTACGGAGCCATAACAAAGAGAATTGTCAAATTTAGACATCGTATGGGGAGTTTATGGTCATTTTACTAAGAACTGGGTTGCCAGATTTTTAGAATAATTATAAAATTGACACTAACTTTGTATTAAAAAATGTGCACTATTTTCAAATATTGAAACTAACATATCTCCTTTATTATAAGGTCAAATGGAGTGATTCCAAAGCCTAACTTGACTGATATCTTACAAGGAATCCATTGAAGCCATCAAAAACAAGTTTTAGGATCATTCTTCACATAAAAAGAGGTAGAAAATTCTGGGCAAAAATACTTAATATCAAAAGTTTGTTAATTTGGTCATATTTTGAGTTAGGGAGCTCAGATTTGGACAATTTTTGGATGCAATATTCACCATATGGACTGGGATAAGTGTTCTATAATCGATTTTGGTAATATTTCATGAATACATCTTCGTTTTTGGCATTTGATTGATGATTTCAAAGTAAAATTTGGGGGTCTTGTGTAAAATTTTATAAAATGAATTTTGGATTTTTGAACATTGATTTTGGATCGGATTTGAATGAAACTAATATGGTTGAACTCGTAATTGAATGGGTTATCATGTTTTTTTAGTTTATTCAGGTTCAGAGGCATCGGCTCGGGATTCACGTTTTGGTCGATTTTGGAATTATGATTAAAGATTCGACCTTTATTAATGGGGTTTGTTTCCTTTGGCATTATTTGATGTATTTGAGTTGCTTTTGGCTAGTTTTGATCTGTTCGGAGGTTGGTACGCATAGGATGGCATTTTTGGAGCATCACTGGGCTTGCTAGGTATTGGATTGGCTTGTTCGAGGTAAGTAACACTTCTAAACTTGGTGCTAACGGTATGAAACTCTGAAATACGTGTTATGTGATTGATGTTGAGGTGATGCGCATTCTAGGTGACGGGTGTGTGGGCGTGCACCGTGTAAATTGTGATTTAGTCGATTCTATGAATATGTGTAGTTATCTTATCTGAACATTTCTACTATACTCTATGTGTTAGAGCACCTGAGCTGTAATTGATGCTAGAAATCATGTTTAAGCTATATGCTGGCACCAGTGTAAGCCATAGTGGTCGTTCATTGTTGTTGAGTGATTTGCTTTTCAGTTATGTACTCATTCACATTCTTCATTACGTGTCAAATCTCATTCTCTGTTATTATTTATTATCACATCTCATATCATTGATTTGCGCTTCTCTCATTCTCTGTTATTATTTATTGTCAAATCTCATATCATTGATTTGCGCTTCTCAGCATGAGTGTTATGAGCCGAGAGACAGGAGTGATTGATGACCGAGTAAGGCTGAGGGCCTGATTGTGAGAATATTGATACTATAGCATGTGAGTTTTTTGTGCAGCATGTGAATTGTCCGTGCAGATCCAGATTTTGATACTATAAAATGTGTGTTGTCCGTGCAGCACATGAGTTGTCCGTGTGGATCTAGATATTGATAATATAGCATGTGAGTTATCTGTGCCGCACGTGAGTTGTCCGTGCGGATCAAGAATTTGATACTACAACACGTGAGTTGACCGTGCAACACGTGAGTTATCCGTGCGGATCTAGATATTGATACTATAGCACCTGAGCTATCCGTGCAGCACTTGAGTTGTCTATGCAGATTATTGCGTTTGGGATGTAGGAGCTCTTCTAGAGTCTGTACACCCCTAACGAGTGTAGTTGCTAGCAGTTATTATGTTGGGGCTAGACCTGCCCTGATCAGTACTAAGTGATTGAGTGTACCGAGTGATAGAGTGTGATGAGTGGGAAGTATGAGACAATGAGATTGGGTACTCTGAGAGTGTGAGTACATGAGTTCATCACTGAGATGCATTGCATTCGACATGCGTACTTGAGATACATGCATATAGATACATTTCCTTCTGCTACCTGGTTTTTGGGTAACATTCAAGATTTCACATATATATTGAAATATAGGCATAGAGATGTATTTTCCTCATGCTATCTGAAAATGAAACATCTTATGTATTGTTAAAAGGTTTTTGGGAAAAAATCACAATTTTTAAACTTACTCTAATTTTTGGTGATTTCGGTAAAAGATTTGGGTTTTCACTTATATACTTGAAAGGCAGGCCTATTATTCTAGAACTGTGAACAATCTGAGCAGTTTATCTCTGAGCCACTTCTGTTATTACTTTCCTTATGTTGTTATGAGCTGTTGTTGGCTATTTGTGTTAGACCCAACCTATGATCCAGCTCGTCTCTACTTTCAACTTAAGGTTAGATTTGTTACTTATTGAGTGCATAGGGTTGGTTGTACACATACTACACTTCTGCACCTTGCGTGCAGATGTTGGATGCTGATGTTGTTGTGATCAACGGGAGTTAGATTTGAAGATGTACCTGCATTTTGGTTATAGCTACCTCTTCTTCATGGTAGTTCTAGACTTATGAAAGATATGTTCATGTATATTTCAAACAGATGATGTACTTCATTTCATACTAGCTTCGTAAACTCTAAATCTTAAAAGCTCACGATTTGTACTACCAATCCTTGGTAAATGTATAAGATTTAGATATTTTCTTTTACCTATTTGTCTTATTAAATTTTATTTGAATTGGATAATTGTTAATGGTGTGATGACCCAAAAGGTCATCACTCTTTTGAAAGTAAATTCTATGTTTCGAGACCTTAAAAACCTCTTTTTGTCTCACCTCAATTTGCATGCTCAGTCCGGGCGCGTTCCCGGAAAGCTTTTTATGTGAAAATTAAGTGAAATAAGGAAATTGGCTTTAAAAATAATATAAAATTGACTTTGGTTAACATTCTTGATAAACGGACCCAGACCCGTAATCTGACAATCTCGTAGGGTCTGTAGTATAATATATGGGACTTGGACGTATGCCCATAATCGGATTCCGAGTTCCCAAGCCCGAGAAATAAATTTTTTAAGAAAATTATTTTCTATAAAATATAAAGGTTTTTAGAAGTGAATTGATGTAATTGTTTTTATGGTATCGGGCCCGTATCGTGGTTCCGGAGCCCGGTATAAGTTTGAAATAATAATTAAGTTGAATCTATGAAGTTTAGTAATAATCGTAGTTCGTTTAGTATAAATCGGACCCTTATTTGAGAAAATGCAAATTTTGATGTTATTTAGTGATTTCATGAATTTGAGGTTTAATTCATAGTGTTGATGTTATTTTGATTATTTGATTGCACAAGCAAGTCCGTATGATGTTTTCGGACTTGCGTGCATGTTTGATTTGGAGCCCTGAGGCTCGGGTGAGTTTTGGATAAGCCACGGAGTGAAATTGGACTTAGGAAAAAAAGTTGATGGTATTTAATATTTTGCCCAGGCCTCTGATCTCGCAATTGTGAGATCAGGCTTCGCAATTGCGAAGTCCTCAGGCATGGGAATTGCGACCCAGGTGTCGCAAATGCGAAACTAGGCTGGGCAGGCCTTGGTCGCAAATGCAACACTTTTATTACAAATGCGATGTCACAAATGCAAGTGATTTCTTGCAAATGCGAAGGCAACAGGTCCTGAAGGGGTTCGCAATTGCGACATCTCCGACCAGTGAGTTAGGACTTAGACGAATTTTTCTTCATTTTTCTAACTCTCTCAAACCCTAAACTCTCTTGGGCAATGTTCTAAAGAAAAGTTATTCTCCAAATCAATTTTAAGTCATTTTTAACTCATTTTCATCAATCTATAAAATCTTTTCACATGATTTCAATTCAAAATCAAGGGTTTTCATGGGGGAAATTGGGTGTTTTGGGTAGAACTTAGGATTTTCAAATTTTGGGGATTTTGACCTCGATTTGAGGTCTGATTTCAAAATAAATTATGTATTTGAGTTCGTGAATGAATGGGTAATCTGGTTTTGGCCTTGTGGGCCCGGGGTCGATTTTTGACTTTTTAGGGAAATCTTTAGAAAACCTATTTCCATGCATTAGAATTGATTCATTTAGCATTTATTGATATCGTTAAGTAAATTGTGGCTAGATACAAGCGAAATCGTGGCATTGAGGTAAGTGTTTGGTCTAACCTTAGCTTGAGGGATTAGGAGTTGTGTTTTATTTGCTATGTGTTAATTGTTGAGTACGACGCATAGGCATGGTGACGAGTATCTATACGTCGGTGTCAAGCATGCCGTAAGTCTTACACTTTGATTATTGTGACTTCGTTATGTATTGTTCATGCTTTATATGATGATTTCTATTGTTGAACAAGGCTTGTGGAAGTATTATTGGTATTTGAACATTGTAGATCGTTGGCTCAAGTTGAGAATTGAGTTGTGAAGTAAATGTGGAAAAGAGAAGAGGTTTATGATATTGTCTCCCTTGTCGGGATGTTATTGCTTTTGATATTATCTCCCTTGTCGGGATGCTATTACTCATGATATTGATTCCCTTGCTGGGATATTGTTGTTATGCTATTGTTCCCTTGCTGGGATTTTATTGTGATATTATTGATTCCCTTGCCCAAATTTCTTTGTGATTATTTCTTGGGTGAGGAAGAGTGTAAAGCACGAAAGGTGATGTCGTGCATGATTTTAGTTTGTTAATGCATGAAGGGTAATGCCGTGCCAATATTGTGAGGTAAAAGCACGAAGGGTGATGCCGTGCCGCACGAGTTACAATGCCATGTCATGATATGAGTGATAATGCACGAAGGATAATTCCGTGCCTTGATTATGTGAGGTAAAAGCGCAAAGGGTGATACCGTGCAGATTATATAGATTCTTATGGTGAGGACGATAGTAAAAGCATGAAGGGTGATATTGTGCACTTGTCTTTGATTTCCTTATTCTTTCTTACAGTTGAATTTTCGTATTCCTTTAACTTCTTTACTGAGCTTTGGTTTGTATATGATATTCCCCGTAGCATGTTCCCCTTCCCATCTTTAACTGGTAGCTTCTATTATTATTACTTGTTGTATAGATATAATTGCACAAGTTTATTTGGTAGTCTTGTCCTAGCCTCGTCACTACTTTGCCGAGGTTAGGCTAGGCACTTACCAGTACATGGGGTCGGTTGTGCTGAACTACACTCTATACTGTGTGCAGATCCCAGTGCTGCAGTTTTTGGACCACAGTGAGGTTACTACCTTCAGTCCATCAGGCAACCCGAGGTAGTCCTGCAGGCGTCCGCAGGCCTTGGCGTCCCCTTCCTATCTAGCTTTTCTTCTGTTCTTTACTATTTCATAGAAATACATGTATCTATTTTGTTCGGACCCTATTTGTAGTATTTTTAGAAAGTCTGTGAGATTGTGACACCAGTTCTGGGTAGCTTATGTTTATGGATTTGTATCTGTATTATTTTAAATTGTTACATTTTATTCATCCGCTCTATTATTTCCATTTTGTATAAAATGTTAACTCGCAATTGTTAATGGATTAAAAATGAAAAAGGTTAAATAATTGGAATAATTGGCCTGCCTAGATTTCACTAGTAGGCACCATCACGACTCCTGAGGGTGGGAAATCCGGGTCGTGACAAGTTGGTATCACAGCTTTATGTTGCTATGGTCATACAAATCATGGACAAGCTTAGTAGAGTCTGAGGGATTGGTACGGAGACATCTGTATTTATCCCCAGAGGCTATAGAGTTAGGAAAAACATCACATCTATTATCTCTATCGTGCGATTTTGTTCTCTTACCGCTAAATTAAACCCTCTACTCTTGTCCTTTCATAAATGGCAAGGTCACGTACCACTTCTTTAGCCGAGCGGCAGCTCAGACCGATGATGGATCAACTACATCTTCAGATGCCTTGTGGAGGTTGGACAGGTTCACCAAGCTCTTTACTACTACTTTTGGTGGTACATATTTTGAGGATCCCCAGGATTATTTGGACAGCTGTCATGAGGTTCTTCGGAACATGGGGATAGTGGAGGCCAATAGGCTCGACTTTGCTTCTTTGCATTTGTCTGGATCCGCCAAGACTTGGTGGAGAGATTATTGTTTGGCTAGACCAGCTGGGTCACCGGCTTTGACTTGGGATCAGTTTTCTCATCTATTTCTGGAGAAGTTTCTTCCTATTACTCGAAGGAAGAACTATCAGAGGTAGTTTGAGCATCTATAGTAGGGTTCTATGTCTGTTACTCAGTACGAGACCAGATTTATTGACTTGGCCCATCATGCTCTTCTTATACTTCCAACTGAGAGAGAGAGAGAGAGGATGTTCATTGAGGGACTCGTTCAGCCTATTCGATTGCAAATGTCTAAGGAGTCGGGGAGCGAGATTTCTTTTCAGGATGCGGCCAATGTGGCCAGGAGAGTTGAGATGGTTCTATCATAGGGGAGTGGTCAGCGGTCTAATAAGAGGCCTCATCATTCGGGCAGGTTCACTAGTGCCTCATCTGGATGTAGAGATTCTTTTGGTAGGGGCCATTCTTCCAAGCCGTTTCATTTAGCACTTCAGGCTTCTCACGGTGCTCCATGTGGATGTGGTTCTCATATGCAGTATTCAGATCAATTGCCCTACGGTGCACCGCCAGCTCTTATTAGTGCACCTCCTCTCCAGAGTTTTCAGAGTGCTTATTGAGGCCGTCAGGGTCAGCAGTCTTAGTAGCCGAGGGTTTGTTATACTTGTGGTGATATGAGGCATATTGCTAGATTTTTCCCTCGAGCACCGAGTAGCTCTCAACATCAGGGTTCCCGTGCCATGGTTCAGGCACCGAGTGTTCCACCGCCCGCTCAGCCAGCTAGAGGTGAAGGTAGAGGTGCTAGAGGTGGAGGTAGAGGTATTATAGGTAAAGGTCAGGCCGCTAGAGGTAGAGGCCAGCCAGCAGGAGGCCGTCCCAGCGATGTAGTTCAGAGTGGTGGGGCCCAGCCCCGATGTTATGCTCTTCCAGCTAGGCCTGAGGCTGAGGCTTCCGATGTAGTTATCACAGGAACTGTTCTAGTTTGTAGTAGAGATGCTTCAGTTCTATTTGATCTAGGATCTACGTACTCCCATGTGTCATCTTATTTTGCACCGTATCTGGTCATACCTAGTGATTCTTTGAGTGCTCCTGTATATATATCTACACCGGTGGGTGATTCTATTGTGGTAGATCATGTCCATCGTTCATGTATAGTTGTGACAGGAGGTCTTGAGACTCGAGTAGATTTGTTACTTTTAAATATGGTTGATTTTGATGTCATATTAGGGATGGACTGGTTATCACCTTACCATGCTATCTTGGACTGTCATGCCAAGACTATGACCTTAGCCTTGTCGGGTTTACCTTGTTTAAAGTGTAGAGGGACTCCTGGTCATTCTACTCGTAGGGTTATCTCATATAGGAAGGCTCAGTGTATGGTCGAGAAGGGGTGTTTGGCCTATTTGGCATATATTCATGATTGTAGTGCCGAGGTTCCTTCTATGGATTTTTTCATGTTGATTGTGAGTTTCCTGAGGTATTTCTTTCAAACTTACCGGGTATGCCACCCGACAGGGATATTGACTTTTTCATTGATTTCCCTCCAGGCACTCAGCCCATTTCTATCCCGCCGTATCGTGTGGCCCTGCCTGAGTTGAAAGAATTGAAAGAGAAGTTGAAAGACTTGTTTGATAAAGGCTTCATTAGACCTAGTGTCTCGCCTTGGGGTGCGCCGGTGTTGTTTGTTAAGAAGAAGGGCGGGTCGATGAGGATATGTATAGATTATCGCTAGTTAAACAAGGTTACAATCAAGAATAAGTATCCATTGCCGAATATTGATGATCTGTTTGATTAGCTTCAGGGTGCCAAGGTATTTTCAAAGATTGACTTGAGATCTGGCTACGATCAGTTGAGGATTAGGGCATCCGATGTCCCTAAGACAACTTTTCGCACTCGGTACGAGCATTATGAGTTCTTGGTGATGTCATTTGAGTTGACAAATGCCCCAATAGCTTTTATGGATTTGATGAACCGAGTGTTCAAGCCATACTTGGATTTGTTCATGATAATCTTCATTGATGATATTTTGATCTATTCCTATAACCGGGAGGAGCATGAGTAGCATTTGAGAGTTATTCTTCAGACTTTGACTGATAGCCAGTTGTATGCTATGTTTTCAAAGTTTGAGTTATGGTTGAGTTCAGTTGCATTTTTGGGTCACGTTGTATCAGTAGAGGGTATTCAGGTGGATCCGAAGAAGATAGAGGTAGTCAAGAACTGGCCTAGACTCTCATCAGCTATAGAGATTCAGAGTTTCTAGGGTTTGGCAGGCTATTACTGTCGGTTTGTAGAGGGGTTATCATCTATTGCAGCCCTGATGACCAGCTTGACCCAGAAGGGTGCCCAGTTCAATTGGTCGTACAAGTGTGAGGCTAGATTTCAGAAGCTTAAGACAGCTTTGACTACGATGGCGGTGTTGGTTTTTTCCCACAGGTTCAGGGCCATATATAGTTTATTGTGACGCATCTAATATTAGACTTGGTGCGGTGTTGATGTAGGATGGCAAGGTTATTTCTTATGCTTCACGATAGTTGAAGATTTATTACAAAAATTATCCAGTTCAGGATTTGCAGTTAGCAGCCATTGTTCACGCGTTAAAAATTTGGAGGCATTATCTACATGGCGTATCATGTGAGGTGTTCACGGATCACAAGAGTCTACAGTATTTGTACAAGTAGAAGGAGCTAAATTTGAGGCAGAAAAGGTGGTTGGAGCTATTAAAAGACTATGATATCACCATCTTATATCATCCTGGAAAGACCAATGTGGTGGCCGGTGCTTTGAGTAGAAAGTCAGCCAGTATGGGCAGTCTTGCGTATATTCTGGTCGGTGAGAGATAGCTTGCTTTGGATGTTCAGGCTTGGGCCAATCAGTTCGTGAGGTTGGATGTTTCTGAACCCAACCATGTGTTAGCTTGTGCAGTCGCTCGTTCTTCATTATTTGAGTGTATTCGAGATTGGCAGTATGATGACCCTCATTTGTGTGTTCTAAGTGACACAGTGCGGCACGGTGGTGCCAAATAGGTTACAGTTGGAGATGAAGGAGTTTTGAGGATGTAGGGTCGAGTTTGTGTGCCTAATGTGGATGGTCTGCGAGTGTTGAGGAGGCCCATAGTTCCCAGTAATCTATTCATCCGGGCGCCGCTAAGATGTATCAGGATTTGCGGCAGCATTATTGGTGGAGGAGGATAAAGAAGGATATTGTTGCATATGTGGCTCGGTATTTGAATTATTAGTAGGTAAAGTACGAACAGTAGAGACCCGGTGGTTTATTCTAGAAGATTGAGATTCTTGAGTGGAAGTGGGAGCGTATCACTATGGACTTCATTGTTAGACTCCCATGGACTCAGAGAAAGTTCGATGCAGTATGGGTTATTGTTGATAGGCTGACCAAGTCAGCACATTTCATTCCTGTGGTAGTTTCCTATTATTCTGAGAAGTTAGCCGAGATCTATATCCGGGAGATTGTTCGTCTTCATGGTGTGCCCGTGTCTATCATTTCTGACCGAGGTACGTGGTTTACCTCCCATTTCTGGAGGGCAGTTCAGTTTGAGTTGGGCACACGGGTCGAGTTGAGCACGTCATTTCACCCCTAGATCGACCGACACTCCGAACGTACTATTCAGATTTTGGAGGATATACTCCGAGCTTATGTCATTGATTTTGGAGGCTTGTGGGATCAGTTCTTGCCTTTAGCGGAGTTTGCCTTCAACAACAGCTACCAGTAAAGCATCTAGATGGCTCCTTATGAGGCTTTACATGGTAGGGGGTGTCGATCACTGGTAGGATGGTTTGAGCCGGGAGAGGCTCGGTTGTTGGGTACGGATCTAGTATAGGATGCCTTGGACAAGGTCAAGATCATTCAGGATAGGCTTCGTACAGCTCAGTCCAGGCAAAAGAGTTATGTCGACCGTAAGGTTTGTGATGTGACATTCATGGTCGGCGAGCGGGTGTTGCTTCGAGTGTCACCTATGAAGGGCGTGATGAGATTTGGGAAGAGGGTCAAGCTTAGCCCTAGATTCATTGGCCCATTTGATATTCTTGATCGAGTGGGAGAGGTGGCTTACAAACATGCGTTGCCGTCGAGTTTATTAGTTGTGCATCCAATGTTTCATGTGTCCATGCTTTGGAAGTATCACGACGATCCATCCCACGTATTAGACTTCAGCACTGTCCAGTTGGACAAGGACTTGTCCTATGAGGAAGAGTCGGTTGCTATTCTAGGCTGGCAGGTTCGTCAGTTGAGATCGAAGAGTTTCCCTTCTATTCGTGCTTAGTGGAGAGGTCAGTCTATTGAGGTAATGAGCTGGGAGTCCGAGTCCGATATGTGGAGCCGATATCCCCATCTTTTCTATGACTCAAGTACTTCTATTCTATGTCCGTTCGAGGACGAACGATTGCTGAGGTGGAGAATGTGAAGGTCATCACTCATTTTGAAAGTAAATTCTGTGTTCCGAGGCCTTAAAAATCTCCTTTTGTCTAACCTTGATTTGCATGCACAGTCCGGGCGCATTTCCGAAAAGCTTTTATGTGAAAATTAAGTGAAATAAGGAAATTTGCTTTTAAAATTGAATAAAGTTGACTTTGGTCAACATTCTTGCTAAACGGACCCGGACCCGTGATCCGACAGTCTCGTAGGGTATGTAGTAAAATAAGGGACTTGGGTGTATGCCCGGAATCGAATTCCGATGTCCCAAGCCCAAGAAATGAATTTTTAAAAAAAATTATTTTCTGGAAAATATAAAGGTTTTTAGAAGTGAATTGATGTAATTTCTTCATGGTATCGGGTCCGTATCTTAGTTCTGGAGCCCGATACAAGTTTGAAATAATAATTAAGTTAAATCTGGGAAGTTTGGTGAGAATCGGAGATTGTTTAGTATAAATCGGACCCCTATTTGAGAAAATGCAAATTTTGATGTTCTTGAGTGATTTCATGAATTTGAGGTTTAATTCATAGTTGTTGATATTATTTTGATGATTTGATTGCACGAGCAAGTCCGTATGATATTTTTGGACTTGCGTGCATGTTTGGTTTGGAGCCTCGAGAGCTCGGGTGAGTTTTGGATAGGCCACAGAGTAAAATTGGACTTAGGAAAAAAAGTTACCGGTATTTGATATTTTGCCTAGGCCTCTAACCTCGCAATTACAAGATCAGGCTTCGCAATTGCGAAGTCCTCAGGTATGGGAATTGCGACCCTGGTGTCGCAAATGCGAACCTAGCCTGGGCAGGCCTTGGTCGCAAATATGACACTTTTATCGCAAATGCGACTGATTTCTCGCAAATGCGAACGGAACATGTCCTGAAAGGGTTCACAATTGCGACATCTGCGACTAGTGAATTAGGACTTAGACGCATTTTTCTTCATTTTTCAAAAATTTTCAAAACCTTAAGCTGTCTTGCGCGATTTTCTAAAGAAAAGTTCTTCTCCAAATCAATTGTAAGTCGTTTCTAACTCATTTTCTTCAATCTATAATATCTTTTCACATGATTTCAATTCAAAATCAAGGATGTTCATGGGGAAAATTGGTTGTTTTGGGTACAACTTAGGATTTTCAAATTTTTGGGATTTGGACCTCGATTTGAGGTCTGATTTCAAAACAAATTATATATTTGAGTTCGTGAGTGAATGGGTAATCGGATTTTTGTACGCACCTTGGGTTTTGGCCATGTGGACCCGGGGTCAATTTTTGACTTTTTGGGGAAATCTTTAGAAACCCTATTTCCATGCATTATAATTGATTCATTTAGCATTTATTGCTATTATTAAGTAAATTGTGGCTAGATACAAGCGAATTGGTGGTGGAAATAAGAGGTAGAGTGATAGTTGAGGCTTGAATTGTGTTCATGGCATTGAGGTAAGTGTTTGGTCTAACCTTAGCTTGAGGGATTAGGAGTTGTGTCTTGTTTGCTATGTGTTAATTATTTAGTACGATGTATAGGCATGGTGACGAGTATCTATACATCGGTGTCAAGCATGCGTGTGAGTCTTATACTATGATTAATGTGACTCCATTTAGTATTGTTCATGTTTTATATGATGATTTCTATTGTTGAGCAAGGCTTGTGGAAGTATTACTGGTAATTGAACATTGTTGAGCGTTGGCTCAAGTTGAGAATTGAGTTGTGAAGTAAATGTGGAAAAGAGAAGAGGTTTATGATATTATCTTCCTTGGTAGGATGTTATTGCTTTTGATATTATCTCCCTTGTGGGGATACTATTACTCATGATATTGATTCCCTTGCCGGGATATTGTTGTTATGATATTGTTCTCTTGCCGGGATTTTATTCCCTCCTTACTGCTTCAAACTCGTGGATTATGGTTTCAAGATTACACATCTTGAGAGTAAGATATAGAGAGGAAATTAGCTCCCTTTCTTGAGTGCTATATCGCACAATCTGGAGTATCAAAGAAGGGTGAAGTTCCTAAATGTCAGAATAGCCTCCAACTTATAGATGTGGTCGACAACACACCGATAAGAAGGACTCTACTAGACACGGCTCCGAGATATCCTAGAACACTTTAAAACCTTAGGCTCTGCTACCAAGTTTGTCATGCCCCAAAAACCGAGAAGCGCGACCGGCGCTCAACCGAGTAACCCCGACGGAGCAAGCCTATTAGGTTTAATTCTACCAAACCTAATCCATGAATAAGGAGGATATGGACTCCATTAATCATACTTTGTACATACATCATTTACGACTTCCGTTTCATTTCCATTAGCAACTTGATTCATAATTTTCAAAAATATTACAAGTTTTATACATCTTTGCCAAATATCAATATATCTAATTCAATTCCCCATTACTAAACTCCACCCACAACCTGTCTACGGAGACTCTAAATACAACTGAAGAATAATATGGAAATGCCGGCAACAAGGCTTTGACTATACCTCAAAATACAAAGTACATGATAAACAAATGAAACATGACCCCGAAATGAAGTGGGGCTCACCAAGTCAGCTGAAAGGAAGGTGCGTCACTAGCTGCGACCAACATTACCTGCTATGAAAAACACCTACATCAATTTAAAGACATAGCGCCCCCAACAGAAGTGACGTTAGTGCCGTCGAATAGCACTAGTATGTATAACTAAACGCCGTCTCATTAGAAAGAACAATCATACAAGAACAAAGAAATCATAAACACCTTCTCATTAGAAAGAACTATCATACGAGAAAAAAGAAATTATAAACACCTTCCCATTAGAAAGAACTATCATACAAGAATAAAGAAATTATAAAGGTCAATAAAAAGCTTTATCAATCACCACAACATCAAATCGCAGAATCATATAACTTTCACATAATTCCCTTAGCTTTAGGTTGGGGCATTTGATAATTTTCATCATCATTCATAATAGCACCGCTTTTTTTGAGCGGAGTACGATCACGACCCAATCGGCTAGGTTGCCTCATTTGAGACATGTACCTCAATCACAATCTCTTTCTCAATTTCCAGAATTCAATATCAGCACAATACCATCATGTGTGCGGCATAGTGTCCGATCACGACCCGATCAGCTAGGTCGTCTTGCCAAGACGTTGTCCTTTTTTCATTAATAATCTTAGTTCAATCTTTATTCTGCATATATCAATTCATAGGCACTTGGGCTACAATTATCACATCATACTTGGCACTAGGCCACATTTCATAACTCAGCTCTTCTTCCCCACATTTCACATCATTTCCACATATTTCACATCAATATCAATTTCAACAACAAGCCATTCAATCCAAGACGTCAAGTACACATGAGGGGAAACATGAATCATGGCATATAGAGTATTTCAGAAATCATACACCTCAAGTTCATTAGCAATGGAATTTTAAACAAAAAGGATTCTTCCAAACATGAGGGGACACACCAAACCACAATAGAAACACACATCAAAGACATAAACAAGCAATTACACCAATTATTCTTGAATTACTCTTTTTTATTCATGACAATATATAGTTTCAACATCAAAGTATGTAATAAGTCAAATCACATTAGACATACTTATAAGGCAAAACATTATCTCGAACAGCCACATGGGCAAAAATTGTGTACAAAGCCTTTAGGGCACTTTACTATCGAAGTCATTTATGGAAAGTAGAGTCAAGGCTCATTTCATAATCTGTTTCATATTTCCTCATGTCATAGGCATTACCAGGCACAATTATAACTCAAGTTCTCAGCACGTTGGCCACACGCTATTTCCCAAATTCATTTGATTTATTTCAAACATCTTTATAC
Organism: Nicotiana sylvestris; assembly: GCF_000393655.2. NCBI lineage: Eukaryota > Viridiplantae > Streptophyta > Magnoliopsida > Solanales > Solanaceae > Nicotiana > Nicotiana sylvestris. The sequence continues at coordinate 59,281,516 of NC_091057.1, read as the reverse complement.
ATTACCAACAACTAGACACAATCAACCAAATACATTTGGTACACATAACAACAATTAGGAAGATCAACCATAAAACGTTTTCTCACACAATTTGGCATAACAATCTCAGTTTAAACTTGACTTGAAGTCTAGGCATTTCAACACATGGTTCACATTCTTCTCACATCCTTAAATTTCCAAGGATAGCATATTGAACACATTGAGACACACCTTTCACGTATATATTTTGCAACACTAATTTATATGAAGTAACAATCAATACATCAATCAAATTTAGGTCTTACAACATTTGCATGGACACCAAAGGAGCTCAATTTCTAGGAAGAGGGGGTTTTAGCCATACATACCTCAATAGAATTTCCTTAAATTCTTACAAAATTTTTGGACACTTAGCAACTTCAATCTATTTTGGAAATATAACAATCTGAACCAAAATTAGGAAGATGATCATAATTCTAGCTCATTTGACCATTTTTATCAAACACTATATGAGCGTTAAATCTTTATGGTCATTTTATAGAGGATTTTATCAACCCACAACCCATACTTTACCATTTTTAGCTCAACAATGTTCCTACACCTTTTGACAACATATGCAAGCAATATAACAACTCCAATACCCACAAACTTTCTTGATAAATACCCATCTTTAGCTAAAATTCGAAATTAAGGGTTACGGTGTAGAATCTTACCTCAAGGATGAAGACCTAGTGTATTTTTCCTTGTTAATCTTTTAAGATTTGAGCAAGAATTGAAGAAAAATCGATGAGGGACACTTTCCCACTCTAGGGCACTCTCTCACTCTAAAAATATCCGATTTTAGCTAAAGAAATGATCCATTGCATTTATTAGGCGAAATGAGGTCGTTTTATAATAAAAGCCCGATTTTTAAACAGTCGCGTCACTTGGGGCGCCGCAAATTGTGAAAAATGTGCTCAGAAAATGTTTTTGAATGATCTCTATACCTCTCCACAGGCGCGCCGCATGGGGCATCGCGGTAGTGCAATTTTCGGCCAGCGTTCAGTAATCTAGTCATAACTTCTTGTAGGAGTGTTCAATCGACGAACAATTTGAAGCGTTAGAAACTAAACTCGAAGACCTTTTATTTGATAGGTTTTTCACCACATAAAACTATATATATATATAGAAACTAAACTCGAAGACCTTTTATTTGATAGGTTTTTCACCACATAAAACTATATATATATATATATATATAGATATGATCGTCCAAAGTGTGGACTTGTGAGAACTCATTTGGAATTTTAGCCTATTATGAAATTTTCCAATTTGACTTAGACTTAGGCCTCCCATTAGACACCACATTACACATGATAAGACTTATAAACTTATTTAACAAATCCAATTGATGCCCATCATGTTAATAGCACATAAAATATTATAATTTGCCTACATGGCACCTCGAAATCCTAAATTACTTAGCAAAAAAATTTCGGGGCCTTGCATTCCTCCCCCCCTAGGATCATTCATCCTCGAATGAGGAGTAGAGTCGTACCTAAACGCTTAACATAATATATCTCTTTTCTTCTCACCTACCTCAAGTCCCTAGAGAACCACCAAAATCATCTTAAAAACACATCCACAACGAGACAAAGCACCACAATATATATATCAACAATACTAAAATCACCATTACAGGCACTACATTATCATAAGGGTACCTGGACATGAACTGCACATTTCTAAATCATAATACCTAGAAGGTAATGTTCAAGTCAAAACCAATTGCTATACAATCAAGAGAAAATACCTTATTTCCACAACACTCTTGACCTTCAATGTGGCCTCTTATACTTATAGGCTTTTCCATAACACATTCACGAAAACAACCCCAACCTCCAAACATATCTAACAAGGATGAAAGCTAGATACCTCACATAAGCTAACCATTTATTAACTTCACCTTCAATAATTTCCACCGGAATGATACACAAAGGATATCCAACTGCCTTCTTAGACATAGATACGTGAAAACACAAAATATATGGGTAACAACTATGGGGAAACTTCATACTCCTAGTGTGGCCTAATGTGAAATACACTTATACAACCTTCATTATTAACTCACATAACATCTTCAGAGGAAAATAATACGAATAACCTGTCCACCCTCCTAAATTCTAAATCTCTATACAAACACCCACGCTAAACCTTTGATGATGTTCAACAATTACTCTAATATGTGCTATCATAAACTAACCATAAAATTACCTATCAAATATATGTGATCACACGGCGATGCTTCCTCTTTGACATGTTTGAACCTTCAATACCCAATAGATTTAGTACAATGAGGAGCAACGTAGCTCAAGATTGGGCTGGAATTATTCAGGAATCCAGTAACGTGCTGAGCAGAGTATTTCACGAGGTTATATGCTAAGAGACACAAAGATTACTACTAAAAATACTGGCATGGTTAATCATTGTGACGATATCAATTATTCGACAAACGAGGCATAAGGGTAACTAGTACATTGGCAATAGGAATCATTAAGGAGGAATATTCAAGTACGTGACCCAGTCGTCTCCTGGATTGTAGGGAAAAGCTAGTTATCAAGAATGGGAGTATTCTAGCACCTTGAATGCGATATGTGTTTTAAAAAAAAACATGAAGTTGAATTACACTCTAAACGTCAACTGACACAAGGAATCTATGCCACAAGCCCATGAGGATGAAAAGAAGTTGAACACTTACAAGATTATCATATTTCAAACAACTTAACCCTTCCAGACAATTGATCCTATATGAGAGAAGTAATTATACAATAACTTGTCTTCCAAATCAATATGCTCGTGATATGTGCAAAAATCTGAAGGCATCTAATCTCAACCTTTCACGATTGAAACCACATAGCTAGGACATATTAATATTGGGACAAAATCATGTATTGGTTAGAGGTGTTCTAATGGTTAACATGATGCTCCGGGGAGAAAGACAAATAACACTCCTACCCACCTAGGAAGGTGGAATACCAAGGGTAGCAAAACTCCCCGCATATGACAATGACATAGTCAATGATTCTAGAAGTCGAGGGTGTAAAGACAACCAAACTCAATGAGGCAGTGCAAAATAATCATGGAAGATTTGCAGATATTCATGATGAATTCTCCATGGATTTTGACTTGAGAAAGGAAGTGTCATAGTGACACACAGAAGGGCATGTTCTCTCATGGTAATCAAACAAGTGTTGGGAAACTAGCACAATGAATTCACTAACTATGGAATACAATTAACAAGTTGTGGAGGTATAAAGAAAAAAATAATCATTTGTTATGAGCTGGACATGTTTCTGCTATACTAACTTCCAAATTGCAATACAAGACCATATCATGGGCGACCACAATACTAGGAACCAAGTGAGCTACTTGCTACGGGATGTCACAAGTGGACACAAAAGTTATACTATGACGGAGATATAAGGATCTCAATTTTTAGATAGATTTTTTGCACATGGTGACCATTTCGATTGACATGCACCCATATGATAGGTGTTGATGCATGCTCTTATGTTACTTGATAGTGAGAAGGTTTCGTGATGATACTCGAAAGAGAGTAGAGTGACTGTTCAGACCATAGAAGCCATATACATCAATAAGTAAAAGAGTGACTCGAGAAGGATCGCAACACTGGGATGCTTTACATGGAACTTGACACCACATAGGTAAACTTTATGACGGTGCATGCATACGTACAAGTGAGCAGATGTTGTCCATTTAAATAAAATGATCATATAAGAAATTTATCAGGTATATTCCCTTGTTTAGAATTTAGGAAAGAAAGTGGGAAGCATTAATCCTAGAGTTATAACTCCTTTCAAGGACATAATTATAGAACATAATTTCCACAAGAGGATGTAAATAAGAGAATTTGTAATAAAGTGGATTCACGAATAATGCGTCTAGTTCAAAGAGTAGGTGCATGCAATGTTTTGTGATTCAACATCTTGTTAAGACCATGATTATGATGACTCTTCACTATGGATGTACATATACAACAAGTAGAAATTTTGTGTTGTTCATATTGATGTACTAAGGAGTGACTTACCTGGTGACTTTTGGTTGATAGGGCAATAACTTAATCGATACCCCTCGACTCCATATCCCCAACGTAAGTTGGTAACATACTGATATACTGCATGATCTGGTGGGGCAGAGACATTAATAGGAAAATGGGTACTCCCCTTAGCAACAAGTTCTACCAATCCCTCCATGGCTCGATACATTCTTCTAACAAACTCTTGGGCAATCGCCCTCAGATTTAATGGTGGGGTCATTCCCTCCTTACTGCTTCAAACGCATGGATTATGGTTTCAAGATTACTCATCTTCAGAGTAAGACATAGCGAGGAAATTAGCTCCCTATATTGAGTGCTATGTCGCACGATCTGGACTATCAAAGAAGGGTGAAGTTCCTAAATGTCAGAATAGCCTCCAACTTATAGATGTGGTCGACAACACACTGATAAGAAGGACTCTACTAGACACGGCTCCGAGACATCCTAGGACACTTTAAAACCTTAGGCTCTGATACCAAGTTTGTCACGCCCCAAAACCGAGGAGCGCGACCGGCGCTCAACCGAGTAACCCCGACTGAGCAAGCCTATTAGGTTTCATTCTATTCAAATTAATCCATGAATAAGGAGGATATGGACTCCATTAATCATACTTTGTACATATATCATTTACGACTTCTGTTTCATTTCCATTAGCAAATTCATTCATAATTTTCAAAAATATTACAAGTTTTATACATCTTTGCCAAATATCAATATATCTAATTCAATTCCCCATTACTAAACTCCACCCACAACCTGTCTACGGAGCCTCTAAATACAACTAAAGAATAATTTGGAAATATCGCTAACAAAGCTCCGGCTATACATCTAAATACAAAGTACAGGATAAACAGATGAAACAGGACCTAGAAATTAAGTGGGGCTCACCATGTCAGCTGAAAGGAAGGTGCGTCACTACCTGCGACCAACACTGCCTGCTATGAAAATACCTACATCCATTTGAAGACGTAGCAACCCCGACAAAAGGGACTTTAGTGCCGTCAAATAGCACTAGTATGTATCACTATATGCCTTCTCATTAGAAAGAACTATCATACAAGAAAAACGAAATCATAAACACCTTCTCATTACAAAGAACTATCATAAGAGAACAAAGAAATCAAAAAGACCTTCCCATTAGAAACAACTATCATAAGAGAATAAAGAAATTGAAAAGGTCAATCAAAAGCTATAACAATCACCACATCATTAAATCGCAGAATCATATAACTTTCACATCTTTCCCATAGCTTTAGGTTGGGGCATTTGATACTGTTCATCATCATTCATAATACCACCGCTTTTTTTGAGCGGAGTCCGATCACGACCCGATCGGCTAGGTTGCCTCATTTGAGACATGTACCTAAATCACAATCTCATTCAAAATTTCAAGAGTTTAATATCAGCACAATACCACCATGTGTGCGGCATGGTATCCGATCACGGCCCGATCGGCTAGGCCGTCTTACCAAGACGTTGTCCTTTTTTCACTGATCATCTTATTTCAATCTTTATTCCACATATATCAATTCATAGGCACTTTGGGCCATAATTATCACATCATACTTGGCACTAGGCCACATTTCATAACTCAAGCTCTTCTTCCCCACATTTCACATCATTTATACATATTTCACATCAATATCAATTTCAACAATAAGCCATTAAATTCAATAAGTTAAGTACACATGAGAGGAAACATGAATCATGGCATATAGAGTATTTTAGAAATTATACGCCTCAAGTTCATTAGCAATGGAACTTTAAACACAAAGGATTCTTCCAAAAAAGGAGGGGACACACCAAACCACAATAGAAACACACATCAAAGGCATAAACAAGCAATTACATCAATTATTCTTGAATTAGTCTTCTCCAATCACGACAATATATAGTTTCAACATCAAAGTATGTAATAACTCATATCACATTGGACGTACTTATAAGGCAAAACATTATCTCGAACAGCCACATGGGCAACAATTGTGTACAAAGCCTTTAGGGCACTTTACTATCGAATTCATTTATGGAAAAGTAGAGTCAAGGCTCATTTCATAATCTGTTTCATATTTCCTCATGTCATAGGCATCACCAGGCACAATTATAACTCAAGTTCTTGGCACGTTGGCCACACGCTATTTCGCAAATTCATTTGATTTATTTCAAATATCTTTATACATTACCAATAACTAGACACAATCAATCAAATACATTTGGTACACATATGAACAATTAGGAGGATCAACCATAACGAGTTTTCTCACATAATTTGGCAGAACAATCTCAGTTTAAACTTGACTTAAAGTCTAGACATTTCAACACATGGTTCACATTCTTCTCACATCCTTAAATTTCCAAGGATAGCATATTGAACACATTGAGACACACCTTTCACGTATATATTTTGCAACACTAATTCATATGAAGTAACAATCAATACATCAATCAAATTCCAGTCTTAACAGCATTTGCATGGACACCAAATGAGCTCTATTTCTAAGAAGAGGGGGTTTTAGCCATACATACCTCAATAGATCTTTCCTTAAATTCTTACAAAATTGCGGGACTCTTACCAACTTCTATCTATTTTGTAAATATAACAATATGAACCAAAATTAGGAAAATGATCATAATTCTTGCTCATTTGAGCATTTTATCAAACACTATATGAGCGTTAAATCTTTATGGTCCTTTTATAGAGGATTTCATCAACCCACAACCCATACTTTACCATTTTTAGCTCAACAGTGTTCCTACAACTTTTGACAACACATGCAAGTAAGATAATAACTCCAACACCCACAAACTTTCTTGATAAATACCCATCTTTAGCTAAAATTTGAAATTAAGGGTTAGGGTATCTTACCTCAAGGATGAAGACCTAGTGCTCTTTTCCTTGTTAATCTTTAAAGATTTGAGCAAGAATTAAAGAAAAATTGACGAGGGACACTTTCCCATTCTAGGGCACTCTCTCACTCTTAAAGTTTCCGATTTTAGCTAAAGAAATGATCCATTGCATTTATTTGGCGAAATGAGGTCGTTTTATAATTAAAAGCTCAATTTTTGCACAGCCGCGCCGCATTTGTGAAAATGTTTTTGAATGCTCTATGTACCTCTCCACAGGCGCGCCTCATGGGGTGCTGCAGTAGTGCAATTTTCGGCCAGCGTTCAGTAATCTACTCGTAACTTCTTCTAGGAGTGTCCAAATGACAAACGGTTTGAAGCGTTAGAAACTAGACTCGAAGACCTTTCATTTGATAGGTTTATCACCTCCAAAGTATGTACTTGTGATAACTCATTTGGAATTTTTGCCTATTATGAAATTTTCCAATTTGACATAGACTTAGGCCTCTCATTAGACCCCACATTACACATGATAAGACTTATACACTTATTTACCAAATCCAATTGATGCCCATCATATTAATAGCACATAAAATATTATAATTTGCCTACATGGCACCTCGAAATCCTAAATTACTTAGCAAAAATTTTCCGGGGCCTTACACCTTAATTAATTCCTTCCATGCCTTAATTGTTACGTGTTTAAATGCCTCCCATATTTTACTTGTTGCTTGTTAATTATTGTATCTCGTGCTAAAATTGTTAGACCTTTCCATGCTTTCATGACTCACAGCTAATTGCCTTTATAACTTACTTGCACCCTTTAATTGTCATGTACTGGAATTGTCTTACCGTGTAATATTACCTATGTGAATACTCAATTTGGTACGAGATTTCCTTCCAGATTCAGCTTTATATTCGTTAATCATATAGGTTCTTGTGATTCGAATTATTTATTTGATTATACTCATTGAATATTTGTACTGATATGGTGGGATCGGGTTATACGATGCAATAGGTGAAATAAGGGTTGATTGATATGGTAAAATAAGGGTGAATTTGTACTGATATAGTGGAATCGGATTGCACGCCGCAACAGGTAAAATAAGGGTGAATTGATATGGTAAAATAAGGGTGAATTATGATACTTATTTTATTATATGGTGGGATTGGGTTGCACGCCATAACATATATTTATTTATGATTGTTATTATTGTTACAGTGGAATAAGGGAGGATTGTGTTGTACGGTGGGATTGGATTGCAAGCCGCAATAGTTTATGTGTTTCTATTTCATTTGTGTTGTGTTGGTTTCAGTTCATACGAGACTCTAAGGATTGGTAATTCTGACCTGTACTGGCTTTTTTGAGGATTGAGCTATTTTCTTCAGTTAACTGCCTTATTTCATTCCGTATTTTCCTTTCTTGTCTTTATTTTATATTGCTTACATGTTATAGTGTAAGCGACCCACCTTAGCCTCATCACAACTTCGTTGAGGTTAGGCTCGGCACTTACAGAGTACATAGGGTCAGATGTACTCATCCTACACTATGTACTTCTTGTGCAGATTTTGTAGTCGGTCCCAGCGGTGGTTATTAGCGTGCTCGGGTTGTCTAGTGGTGTGGAGACTTAAGGTGCAACTGCTAGGCGTCACTTAGAGTCCCCTTTTTCTTTTATTAGTTGTGTATTTTCGCTTAGACAACTTTATATTTTACTTAGACCCTTATTTGTACTATTCTAGTAGCTCGTGCACTTGTGACACTAGGTCCAAAGTTATATTACATATTTCAAGTGTTATGATTTTCCGCACTTTACTTTAGATTATTACAGTTATTTCAGTTTCTTTCTTATCATTTAATTTGAACTATTGAAAATGGATAAATTGTTATAACGTTAGCTTGCCTAACAAGTGCAATATTAGGCATCATCATGAACCCTAAGGTGTAAACTCCAGGTCGTGACATATCCATATTACACTTTATACTTTTATTTATATCCTAGTAGCTATATTGACCTGGCCTCATCGCTACTCTACTAAGGTTAGGCTTGATGCTTACTGGGTATCGTTGTAGTATATTCATACTACATTTCTGCATATTTTTTTGTGCAGATCCAGGTATACCTGCTCGTGCCGATTGCTAGAGATTTCCTACAAGATGCCCTATTGGAGACTTCAAGATATGCCTGCTCGGCGTCCACAGGCCTCGGAGTCACCTTCCCTTATTCTCATTTACTAGAGTATTTCCTTTCAGACAGTGATGTATTAGTACTATAGTTGTATTCTGTGAGCTTATGACTCAGTCCCACCTATTTTGGGGTGTTTATTGTGAGATTCTATTTTCAGAAGGTTTTTATCTATTATTCAGTTATTTTCAGTAACTTGTTAATTTATATCTATTCAGTTAGTATTATTTGTTAGGCTTACCTAGTCATAGATATTAGGTGCCATCATGACATCCTAGGAGGGAAGTTGGGGTCGTGACAATTGAATAGAGCGGTATACCCCTTATTTCTTAACTTTTTTTATTTGAATTCAATACAGTGAAATTGAATACAATGTAAAATATATAAGAACGAATACATCTGAATTGAACACAGTATATACAACCAAATTGAATACAGCGACATACATCTCATGACAAGCAATTAGTAGCTACAAAATATAATTATCTAAATAATAGCAACGCCCAGCAATAAGCCTCCAAACAATAATCATTTTTAAAATTTCCACATTAAAGTATAATCGTCATGAAGGGAAATGATCAACTCCTAATTGTTGGACCAACAATCCTTGTTACTAGTACTTATACAGTTTGTCCTAGTATTTATCTCTTTAGATTAGATTGCATTTTTCTTCTAGATTAGATGATATCATAATTAGTTCTTTAGAGTTATCCTTTTGATTTTAAAAGGATTATTTAGTTATTTGGTTTACATGAAACTCTAGAAAGTTGGTTATTGTAACTAGTATTTAAATTCATTTATGTATTCAATAAGAGATACAATTTTCCATCATCTATTCAAGTGTTCATATGGTATCTGAGCCAATACAACTCTAACGAGGACGATCCTATTTATTCGAAAGCACCAGACCCTCCAATGACAAAAGATGAACATACTCTCAGAGTTATCAATGCTGACAACACTACTAGTATCAACACCATAGTTCAATTCAACCCCGCTTCCTAACTGTCAACCAAACTTAGTGGAAGTCATAATTTTTCCACTTGGAAAGCTCAGTTTTCTATGCTTATGCATGGACATGACCTCTATGGTTTACCTTGATAGATCTACCACGACTCATACCCCGAGCACCACTTTTGGCACCAACACAACCCCAACCGTGCTTATACACACTGGTTCCATCAGGATTAACTCATTCAAAACGCCCTTATGGTGTCTGTTGATCCTACCATTGCCTCCATAGTTATTGTTGCCAACACATCAAAACAAGCTTGGGACTCTTTGCACACTACTTATGCAACCAAGTCCCAAACTCGGGTCTTTATCCTTCGTGATCAACTTTCCCGAATTACCAAAACTCCCTCATTATTACTAAATACCTTCAATGTATTTAGTCCATTTCAGATGAACTAGCCACTGCTGGTATCCATGTTACTAACTCTAAACTCATTGTCAAAATCCTTAGTGGATTTGGCCCTAAGTTTCGCGAAATCTCGGTTGCTATACGTGCACGTGACACCCCAGTCACTTATGAAGAACTATATGAGAAGCTTCTTGACCATGAGCTCATTCTCCGTCATGAGGAGGATAAGAAAATGTCGAGCCCAATCACTATTGCAGTGGACACTCGCAACAAATCAATCAATAATTCCAACAACCATAACAATCGCCGTTAGAACTATAATGCATACCTACTCAAAATCCTCAACCATGGCGCCAGAATTCTCGCTCCAATCTGCCAGCTTAGTGGCAAGCCCCGAATAACACTAATTTCACTAATGTTATCTGAGTTGTGCAAAACAATTGGCCACATTGCAAGTGTCCGTAGATCTTAATCTCACAATCACTTTGAGGCTAAAGCTAATTATGCTTGTGGTTTCACCTTTACTGCCAACCCATATGTTATGAATTCTTGAGCTACTCATCATATTACAACGGAGCCACACAATTTACAGGAATATCATGGCAATGAGTATATCTCTATAGATGATGGTAACAAGATTCCCATAATTCATACTGGTTCAACTCAGTTAAAAGCATCAAATAATATTTTTCATCTAACTCACACTCTATTTGCTGCTGATATCAAACGTAAACTTATCTTTGTCTCCAAATTTTGTCAAGATAATCTAACATCTATCAAATTTTTTCCTTTAGATTTTCTTGTGAAGGCTGGAATAAATATGGATTGTATGAGTGACCCAAGTCATATCCACTACCACCTCCGCAAGCTCACATGTCCTCTACCACGACTTCCATGACCACATGGCATCGAAGACTACGTCATCCGCATTCTAGAGTTCTTAAGTATATATTACTAAATTTTTGCTTCCATTTTTTTGTAATTTTTGTTCATCTAATAAAGCCCATCGACAACCATTTAGTTAGTTAAGTTTCACAAGTTCCCAACCTCTTCAAGTAATAAGTAGTGATTAATGTGGACCCTCTCCAGTTCTATCCATTGATAAAAAATTATATTATTGCTTGTTTGTTGATCAATACATGCGGTATACATGGTTGCACACTTTAAAAAATAAAAGTGAGATCAAAGAGCTTTGTCAAAAATTCCACCCTCTAATGGAACAATACTTCAATACCAAAATTTTATCACTTTATACTGATGGTGGAGGGGAGTATGAAAGTCTTGACTCTTATCTCGCCCTTCATGGTATCGAACATCTTTCTACACCACCTTATACCCCTTAAAGGGCCCTCTTGCAAAGAGATGACATCATCATATTATTGAAAGTGCAAGAATGCTACTATATGAAGCATCTCTTCAATCAATTTTTTAGTCATTCGCGTGTCAACATGTTGTTTATTTAATCAATCGTCTTCCTACCTCACTTTTAAATAACAAGTCCCCATTTTAAAAATTATTTGGTTAAATACCCAATTATGATGCTCTTAAAACTTTTGGTTGTCTATGTTATACTTGACTCAAACCTACTCTAAAAATAAACTGGAACCCAGGTCTACTCCATGTGCTTATCTCAGTTTCTCTATAACCCATCATTGCCACCATTGTTGTGGTCCTGTGTCATAAAAAATTTGTTTATCTCGTGATGTGCAATTTTTTGAGAATATTTTTTCCTTCAAAAAATTATTTTCAAATATTGCACTTAAATCATATAAACTTGAATGGGATAAAATCACAAATAAATAACCCACAAAACCCACCTCTGAACTCCCCTTATTTTCAGAATTACCCCAACCAATTATAAACCCCACACAAAATAAAATCATTGAGATTTAACTCAACCCTCATAAGGCAGAATCCCTTCTCTAACATCCATCATTCCTATGAGTAATGAAACTCCATATACAAATCCATCACTTCCACCCGATATTCCCGGCGTATTACCAGTGGTACTAGCATATTTGGGGTCCTCACAAACTCCTGCATCAAGTATGTCTCTATCTCCTCCTGATGATTCATGTTAGTCGAGTCAATCCCTCTCGCAGTTATCTTGTGCCTGACCTCTACCACCCTTTAAACTCTATAAATTCACCACATACATCAACAAATCCCTCCCAATATCTTTGCCACCACTGTTAGTGTATCAACGGTGCACCCCGAAACCAAAATCAACCAATTTGATTTCCCCCCACCTACTATCATTGTTTTTCCCGTTGACCACCAAGAAGAACCACCCCTGTCGCACAATCCTTCCTCCCCCATTCGCGTAGCTAATCGCTCCCAGAAGAACATTCAAAAACTAAACAAGATTTTTGAATACTTCACTCACGTGAAACCTACACTCGAACCTCACTCATTCAAACAAGCCCAAAAACATCCGAAGTTGAGAAGAGCGATGAAAAATGAATTTGATGCTTTACTGAATAACCACACTAGGGAACTTGTTCCAAATGACCTTTCTAATAATGTCATTTCCAAATGACCTTTCTATAATGACCTTTCCAAATGACCTTTCTATTAAGAACAAAGCGGATGGTTCTATATGCAAAGGGATTTACTCAGAGGCCGGGTGTTGACTTTCAGTCCAGTGGTCAGACCCACCACTATGCAAATCATACTTGTTGTTGCTCTTCGTTTTTACTAGCCTCTTCATCAGCTCAATGTCAACAATGAATTTCTTCAAGGTGACCTTTAAGAAGAGGTCTACATGATACAATCTTTGGGTTTTGCTTGTGGTAATAATCTGACTCATATTTGTAAGTTACGCAAGGCAATTTATGACTTGAAGCAAGCAACTCAGGCTTGGTATAATGCACTCAAAGGCCATCTTTCCTATGTGGGATTTGTCAAGACTAAATCTTACGACTCCTTATTCACTCGGCATAGCAAAGCTAGTTTCATGTTTATTTTGGTATATGTTGATGATATCATAGTTAATGGCAGCAACTCTATCATAGTGAATGAGGTTATAACATCCCTTGCCTCTCATTTTTCAATTAAAGATGATTATTTTCTTGGTGTTGAGGTGATTCGGAATTTGGATGATATTACTCTCTCTCTCTCCCTCTCACTCTCTCTCTCTCTCAAGCTAATTATGTTAATGAGATCTTTAATGGTGAATTGATGATTGATTGTAAGAGCGCTAATACACCAATGAGTGTCTCTCTATTGCTAAAATTCAATGATGGGGCTCCGCTAATAGATGTGACTCGCTGTTGCCGAGTCCTAGATATAGTTCAATATCTATCTTTTACCAGGCCGGATATTCCCTATGCGGTCAATAAATTTTCCCAGTTTATGCAATCACCATCTGATCTTCAATGGAAATCTATGAAATGTGTTCTCAGGTACCTTTGTGGTACAATTCAGTTTTGCCTGCGTATGTCCCCGAACATTGATTTTAATCTACACATTTATTCTGATGACGACTGGGCTGGAGATCTCACTAACAGATCCTCCACGTCTGGCTATATTATGTTCCTTGACCGAAGCCCCATCAGTTGGTCTTCAAAAAAGTAAAAATTGTCTCTCGCTAATAAACTGAAGTCAGATATAGAGTTGTTGCCAATTCTCTTGCCGAACTATTGTGAGTGAGAAACTTACTGCTTGATATGCGGCTTCCTATCATAGATACCCCTACAATCTATTGTGACAACATTGGTTTCACTTATCTAAGCAAGAATTCGGGCTTCATAGTCGCATGAAGCATGTCGAGTAGACTTTCATTTTGTGGGCAACCATGTTTAACGCAAGGCGGTTCGAGTTGTTCATGTTCATTCAGCTGACAACTAGCTAATATGCTCACTAAAGCACTTACCAAACCAGCCATTGACCGCAATTTGTTCAAGTTAGGCTTAGTGACAGATTGTCTAACTTGAGGGGGGCATATTGGACCAACAATCATTGTTACTAGTAGTTATCGGTTTGTTTCTAGTATTTATCTCTTTAGATTACATTGCATGTATCTTTGTATTATATGATATCATAATTAGTTCTTCAGAGTTATCCTTTTGATTAAGATAGGAATATTTAGTTATTTGGTTTACATGAAACTCTAGAAAGTTGGTTACTATAAAATATATTTAAACTCATTTATGTATTCAATAAGAGATACAGTTTTTCATCATCTATTTAAGTGTTCATACAAATTAGTAAGAGGCAGCAGAAAAGTTGAAGAAATGATAAACTTGATCGGTTGTTATGCATATCCTTAGTTCTACGCATATGTAGAGAGTGAAGTGGTTCAAAGAAGAAAATGTGACACAAAAATATTTTTTATGAAAAATATTTTCTTTTTTGGCGATAGTTCTATGGTCCATTTTCAGTGTTAATGTCACGACCCTAAATCGGACCCAGTCGTGATAGCGCCTCTCGTGAAGACAAGGCCAACCAACACTTTGCCATTTCAGTTTTAAGCAACTAGCAATAAGAATTAAGTCTAAAACGTAATAAATAATCCCAAAGTAAGCAGTGAATAGAACAATGTAGAAGTAAAACTAACTTAGCCCGATACCTGGGTGTCACTAATCACGAGCATCTACCAATTCTAACACAAGTTTGAAAAGTCTACAAAGCTATTACAAAGCCACCAATAAGGGAAAAGAAATGAGATAAGAGGGGAGAATCACGGGACTGCGGACGTCAAGCAGCTACTTTGTGAACTCTGAAGACTGCCGGGAGCTCTCAACTCTCGCTAGCAGGATAAGCAACGCCTGAATCTGCACACTAGGTGAAGGGAGTAAAGTGAGTACTCCAACTCAGTGAGTAATAATCACTTTAGTTCAGTTTAAACTTCATAAAAGGCCTTTTTAACAATTAAGCAGGTAAATGACATGCAATAAATAAGATAAGCACATAAAGGTTCGCCCCTCGGGCACAATGTCAACAATTCCACCCCTCGAGTAATATCTCAGAACAATACTAGCCCCTCAGGCTATATCTCACATCACAATGGATACCCGCGCTCATTGGGGATGTGCAGACTCCTAGAGGGGCCCCTTACGGCCCAAGCGCAATATCAAGCCATCTCGAGGCATCATTATTAGGCTCTCGGCCTCATATCAACAAGCCACCTCGTGGCGTACAAATCTCAGGCCCCCGGCCTCATAATCATAATCAGTGTTTCCTCACAACATAATCCCTCGGCTTTACTTAGTCAGAATCTCACAGCCACTCGGGCAACAGTAAAACATAGTGCTCAGCCCAAAATATCATTTAAAACCTCATTTATGTGTTTAAGTATATTAAACATGGCTGAGTCATGAAAAACAGTAGAATATAGCATGACTGAGTTCAAGTACAAAGTTAAAACAGTGAGGAAACATCAATAAAAATCCCCTAAGTTTTCAAATAGTTGGCATTCTGCCCAAATATGGCATTCAGCCCAAAACATGATGATAGCAGATAGTTTTCAGTCAAATATGCAGAAAAACAATCACTTGGGATGGACTAAGTAACAATCCCCAATAGTGCACGACCCCATACTCGTCATCTAGCGTGTGTGTCACCTTAATATAGCACAACGATGTGCAATTTGGGGTTTCACACCCTCAGGACATCATTTACAATCAATACTCACCTCAATTCGATCAAATCTCTAGCCCGCGACGCCTTTGCCCCTTGAATCAGCCTCCACTCGCACCGAATCTATCCAAAATCATAATCACGACGTCAAAATATGCTAAGGGAACGAAGCCCAAGCGAAAATAATCAATTTACAACTTAAATCACGAAATTTCTAAAACCCGACCCCCGAGCCCACGTCTTGAAATTCGATAAAATTCACATCAATAGGTTCATTATCTCCCCACGAGTTCATATATATCAAAAGTACCAAAATCCGACCACAAATGGTCCCTCAAATCCTCAAGTCTTGGTCTTCAATATCAAGCCCTAGTTTCCCCAATTTTAACCCTTAAATTCCATTAACTATAACTCGAACCCATGAAATAATACCATAAGAACGAGTTTTAGGTCCAAAATCCTTACCTCAATGAAGTTCCCTTGAATTCTCTCTTCAAAATCGTCCAAAAAGCTCCAAAGCCGACTTAGAAATGGTGGAATAGCTCAAAAATCGTGAAGGAAACAATTTATATGTTCTGGCCAAGGGATTTCGCACCTGTGGCCCAATTCCCGCTTCTGTGGTACCGCTTTTGCGGTCCTCACTTAAGTCCTCATTTTCGCATCTGCGATTCAATATCTGCACCTGCGCCATCGCAAGTGCGATTCTCCAACCGCTTATGCGGTGTCTGCCTCCCTCACCTTCTTCCGCTTTTGCGGCCTTCCTCCTCGCATCTGCGGCCTCGCACCTGCGGTCCCCAATCTGTAGGTGCGGAAACACTAGAAGCAGAAAATCTGCAGCTTCACCAAAAATTCCAAACTCTCCATCAACCATCCCAAATCACCCCGAGGTCCCCGAGACCTCAACCAAAAATACAAACAAACCCCATAACCTTATTCAAACTTATACCAATCTTCAAGACACCTCAAACAACATCGAATCAACCAAAACATGTCCGAATAACCTGAAATTTTGCACACACATCCCAAATGATACAACTGAACTACTGCAACCCTTGAAATCCCATTCTGACCCCTATATCAGAATCTCACCCATCAACCGGAAATCGTCAAAATACTAACTTCGCCAATTCAAGCCAAAATCTACTCCAGACCTCCAAAATACATTCTGATCACGCTCCTATGTCCCAAATCACCTCCTAAAGCTATCCAAACCATCAGAACTCACATCCAAGCCCTCAAACACATAACTCAACATCCGGTTAACTTTTCCAACTTAAGCTTCCCCAAAAGAGACAAAATGTCTCAAACCTTACCAAATCCTTTCCGAACCCGAACCAACCAACCCGATCACATATAAAACCGATAGACAAAGCAATAAGAAGTAGAATGGGGGAAACAGAGTGGTAACTCATGAGACGACTGGCCAGGTCATCACATCCTCCCCCTCATAAACAAACGTTCGTCCTCGAATGAGTCATGAAACATACCTGAAGCCTCAAACAGGTGAGGATATCTGCTCTGCATCTCCCGCTCCTCCCAGCTCCACAGGCCGACCTCTCCACTACACTTTCACAGAAGCTATATCTTTTGATCTCAACTTTCGAACCTGACGCTCCAAAAGAGCTACTGGCTCCACATCATAGGTCAAATCATCATCCAATTGAATCGAGCTGAAATCCAAAACATGAGACAGATCGCCAGTATACTTCCGAAGCATAGAAACATGAAATATCGGATGCACACTCGACAAGTTGGGTGGCAAGGCAAGCTCATAAGCCACCTCCCTAATCCTTTGAAGCACCTCAAAAGGCCCAATGAACCGAGGACTCAATTTTCCTTTGTTCCCAAATCTCATAACACCCATCATGGGCGAAACCTTAAACAGAACCTTCTCGCCAATCATGTAGGACACATCCCGAACCTTCCTATCAGCTTAACTCTTTTGCCTCGACTGCGCAATACGAAGCCTCTCCTGAATCACCTTCACCTTTTCTAAAGCATCCTGCACCAAGTCTGTACCCAATAGCCTAGCCTCACTGGGCTCGAACCAAATAACTGGTGACCTACACCACTTCCCATACAAAGCCTTATATGGAGCCATCTGAATACTAGACTGGTAGCTATAGTTATAAGAAAACTCTATGAGCGGTAGAAACTGATCCCATGACACTCCCAAATCAATGACACAAGTGCACAACATGTCCTCCAATATCTGAATAGTGCACTCGTACTGCCCGTCTCGCTCCGGGTGAAAAGTTGTGCTTAGCTCAACCTAAGTACCCAACTCTCGCTGCACAAACCTCCAAAACTACGAAGTAAACCGAGCGCCCCTATCTGATATGATGAAAATTGGGATACCATGCAAACGAACAATCTCCTAGATATAGATCTCTACCAACCTCTCTGAAGAATAGGTAGTACACATAGGAATGAAATGCGCAGATTTGGTCAGCCGATCCACAATCACCCAAATAGCATCGAACTTCTTCAAAGTCTATGGAAGTCCAACTACAAAGTCCATAGTGATCCTCTCTCACTTCCACTCTGGAATATCCATCCGCTGAAACAAGCCACCCGGTCTTCGATGCTCATATTTCACCTGCTGACAATTGAGACACCGAGCCACAAATCCCACAATGTCTTTCTTCATTCTCCTCTGCCAATAATGCTACCTCAAATCTTGATACATCTTCGTGGCACCTGGATAAATGGAATACCACGAGCTATGGGCGTCCTCCAGAATTAACTCCCGAAGCCCATCCACATTGGGTACACAAATCCGGCCTTGCATCCTCAACGCCCCATCATCAGCAATGGTCATGTCTCTAGCATCTTCATGCTGAACTCTATCCTTAAGGACAAGCAAATGCAGATCATCATACTGGCGCTCTCTGATGCGATCATATAGGGAAGACCGAGAAACTACACAAGCCAATACCCGACTGGGCTCCGAAATATCTAAACTCACGAACTGATTGGCCAAGGCCTGAACATCAACTGCAAAAGGTCTCTCCCCAACTAGAATATATGCCAAACTCCCCATACTCACCGCCTTTTGGCTCAAAGCATCGTCCACCACATTGGCCTTTCCCAGATGGTATAATATAGTGATGTCATAATCCTTTAGCAACTCCAACCACCTCTGCTGCCTCAAATTAAGATCTTTCTTCTTGAACAAGTGCCGGGGGCTACGATGATCAGTAAATACCTCACAAGACACACCATACAAGTAATTCCTCCAAATCTTCAATGCGTGAACTATGGCAGCTTACTCCAAATCACGAACGGGGTAGTTCTTCTTATGGGGCTTCAACTGACGAGAAGCATAAGCAATAACTCTACCCTCCTGCATCAAAACACACCCAATACCAACTCTCGAATCATCACAATACACGGTATATGAACCTGAAGCTGATGCAAAACTAACACTGGAGCTGTGGTCAAGGCTGTCTTGAGCTTCTGAAAGCTCTCCTCACATTCCTATGACCACACAAATGAAGCACCTTTCTGAGTCAACTTTGTCAAGGGTGATGCGATATATGAGAATCCCAGAACAAACTGGCGATAATAGCCTGCCAAACCAAGAAAGCTGCAAAGCTCTATGGCTAAAGACGGTCTGGGTCAACTCTGAACTGCCTCTATCTTCTTCGAATCAACTTGAATACCCTCGCTAGACACCACGTACCCCAAGAAAGCCACTAAACTAATCCAAAACTCAAACTTGGGGAATTTTGCATAAAGCTTCTCCTCCCTCAATCTCTGCAACTCAACTCCCAAATGCTCCGCGTGCTCCTCCTGACTACGCGAATACACCAGAATATCATCAATGAAGACTATGACAAACGAGTCAAGATAAGTCCAGAACATGCTATTCATCAAATGCATGAACGCTACTGGGGCATTGGTCAGCCTAAAAGACATCACCAAGAACTCATAATGACCATATCGGGTCCTTAAAGTTGTCTTTAGGATATCTGAGTCCCTAATCTTCAATTGGTGGTAACCTTAACAGAGATCAATCTTGGAGAACACTCTCATTCCTTGAAGCTGGTCGAATAAATCATTAATGTGAGATAAATGATACTTGTTCATAACTGTTAATTTGTTCAATTTCCTATAATCAATGCACATCCTCATAGTTCCATCCTTCTTCTTCACAAATAGAACTAGCGTACCCCAAGGTGACACACTAGGCCGAATGAACCCCTTATCAAGGAGTTCCTAAAGCTGCTCCTTTAACTCCTTCAACTTTGTTGGTGCCATATGATAGGCGGAATAGAAATGGGTTGAGTTCCCGACACCAGGTCAATACCAAAATAGACATCCCTGTTCGGTGGCGTGCCCGGCAGGTCTGCAGGAAACACATCCAGAAAATCCCTCACAACTGGAACAGAATCAATACTAGGAGTCTCTGCACCGACATCCCTCATAAAGGCTAGATACGAAATACAATCCTTCCCAACCATACGCTGGTCTTTCAAGAATGAGATTACTCTACTGGGAACATAATCAGTCAAACCTTGCCACTCAATCTGTGCCAAGACAGTACAGAATAGCCCGACACGGAGATAGCCAATCCATGCCCTAATTGACATCGAAATCTACCATACACAATAATAAAAGATCCACTCAGGTCTCCATTCCCCCAATAGTCACCACATACGACTGCTACACACGGTCTACAACAACAGTATCGCCCACCGGAGTAGATACATGAATAGGTGAAGCAAGAGACTCACGTGGTATACCCAATAATAAGCAAAGTATGATGACATATAAGAAAAAGGTGAAACCGGGATCAAATAATACTGAGGCATCTTTGTGGCAAACTGAAACAACACCTGTAATAACAATATCGGAAGCAATAACATCAGGTCTGGCTGGAAGTGCATAGAAACGGGACTTACCGCCACCCGAGCGACCTCTCCCTCTAGGGCGACCCCTAGCCGACTGACTTCTACCCCTAGCTGACTGGGTGGGTGATGATGAAGTAACTGGCGCTGAAGCCGATAACTGACCCCTCTATTGAGATGGGCCCGCAATACGAAGAGGATACTACCTCCGCATATGGCCCATCTCTCCACACTTATAGCAACTCCTAGGTGCTGGAGAAAGGGACTGAAGGGAACCCCTAGTACCGGAGTGACTAGCAGATGCACCTGGCATAGAAGAGCCCTGAACTGATGGAGCACGGGACGAACTCTAAGCTGGAAGGGCACTAAGTGATGACTAGTCCTGATAAGAACTGTGAGAACCATGACCCGATGACGCCCCATGATAACCTGGGCAAGCTAGCTGAGCATGCCTGAATGGACGACGTCTGCCGTGCTGAAACTGACCTCTCGAAGGAGCACCTCTATAACTACCAGATTCTCGAGGCCTCTTGGCCTCCGTCTCCTCTCGCTCCTGGCAATGAATAGGCTCAATCTCCCGAGCAATGTCTACAACCTCCCTATAGGAAGCACCAATCACCATCTCCCTAGTCATGAGAATACAGAGCTGATAAGTGAGGCCATCAATAAACCTCTTAATAATCTCTTTATATGTCGGAACAACCAAATAGCATGACGAGCTAACTCGAAGAACCTCATCTCATACTGTGTCACAGTCATCTCTCCCTGACGCAACCACTCAAACTACCTGCACAGCTCCTCTCTTTAAGATTGTAGCACTTACTTCTCCAAAAAGAGAACGGAGAACTGCTGCCAGGTAAGGGATACTACACCAACAGGCCTACGCCTCTCAAAAGTCTCCCATCAAGTGAAGGAAGCTCCCGAAAACTAATAAGTAATGAAAGCGACCCTGCTGGTCTCCAGAATACTCGTTGTACGAAGCATCCTCTAACACTTATCCAAGAAACCATGGGCATCCTCGCCCTCTGCACCACTGAAGGTCAGAGGCTGAAGTCTACCAAACCTCTCCAACCTACGCTGCTCGTCCTCTAGCATGGCAGGAACTACATAGTCCTAAGCAGCTGCAATCGGCTGGGCTGGATGTGCCCCCGGCGTTTGAAGTCCCTAAACGACCTGCTCATGTGTGGTAGCGGCGAGAGTCTAATTGCCTCCCCCGGCCTGAGAAGTAGTTGCGGCTGTAGTGACTAAAATCGCCTGAGCTAGGCTAGTGCAAATTGATAGTATCTGAGCCAAGGCCTCTTGAATACCAAAAATCACAGTAGGCACAGCTGGTGCCTGAGCTGGTGTTGTTGGAGCATCCACAACTAGGACATGATCCTGAACTGGGGTGGCTATTGCATCTGCAGGTGTTGTCCTAGCTGTTGTGCGAGCCACACCCCTGCCCCTACTACGACCACGACCGCGTCATCTGCCTCTATTGGTCACATCTGGTGGTACTGGTGGTCGTCCATCCTGACCAGTAGCGCGTGTCCTCACCATCTGTGAGATAATAGAATAACAGAAGTATGGTACTCGGATCAACAAATTCGTGCGACAAGAATTTCAAGAATATGAAGTTTTTCCTAAAGGTTTTGTAGCCTCTTGAGAATAAATACAGATTTCTCCGTACCGATCCGCGAGACTCTATTAAACATTCTCATGACTCGTGAGACCTATGTAACCTAGGCTCTAATACCAACTTGTCACGACCCTAAACCCGGACCTGGTCATGATGGTGCCTCTCGTGAAGACAAGGCCAGCCGACACTTTCCCATTTCAGTTTTAGGCATTAGCAATAATAATTAAGTCTAAAACATAATAAATAATCCCAAAGTAAGCAATTAATAGAACAATGCGGAAGTAAAACCAACTTAGCCCGATACTGGGGTGTCACTAGTCATGAGCATCTACCAATTATAACACAAGTCTGAAAAGTCTACAAAGCTATTACAAAGCCACCAATAACGGAAAAGAAATGAGATAAGGGGAGAGAAACACAGGACTACGGATGCCAAACAGCTACCTCGTGAACTCTGAAGTCTGCCGGGAGCTCTCAAATCTCGCTTTCAGCATCAACAATGCCTGAATCTGTACACGGTGTGTAGAGAGTACAGTGAGTAATAATCATAAATAAAGACTGAAAGCAAGAAATCACGTAAGGCACATTACAGGCTATAATGAAGAAGTAAAAAGCCAGTAAAATAGTGAATTTGTAAAGATATGTAAAAATCACTTCAGTTCAGTTTAAAATTCATAAAAGGCCTTTTTAACAATTAAGTAGGTAAATGATAGGAAATAAGGAAGATAAGCACATAAAGGTTCGCCCCTCGTGCACAATGTGAACGATTCCGCCCATGGGGCAATATTTCAGGACAATACCAGCCCCTTTGGATATATATCACATCACAATAGGTACCCGCGCTCACTGGGGGTGTGCAGACTCCTAGAGGGGCCCCTTATGGCCCAAGCACAATATCAAGCAATCTCGTGACATCATCACTAGGCTCTCGGCCTCATATCAACTAGCCACCTCGTGGCATACAAATCTCAAGCCCTCGACCTCATAATCATAATCAGTGTTTCCTCACAACATAAGCCTCAGCCTTACTCAGTCAGAATCTCAAAGCCACTTGGGCAATAGTAAAACATAGTGCTCAGCCAAAAATATCATTTAAAATCCCCTAAGGGTTCAAATAGTACGCACGAGGACTAAATATGGCATTCAGCCCAAAACATGATGATAGCAGATAGTTTTCAGTCAAATATGCGGTAAAACAATCACTCGGGATGGACTAAGTCACAATCCCCAATACTGCACCACCCCAAGCTCGTCATCTAGCTTGTGTGTCACCTCAATATAGCACAACGATGTGCAATCAGGGTTTCATACCCTCATGACATCATTTACAATCATTAGCCACCTCAATCTGGTCAAATCTCTAGCCCGCGATGCCTTTGCCTCTCGAATCGGCGTCCACTCATGTCGAATCTATCCAAAATCAGAATCACGGCGTCAAAATATGCCAAGGAAACGAAGCCCAAGCGAAAATAACCAATTTACAAATAAAATCCCGAAATTTCCAAAACCTAACCCCCGAGCCCACTCTCAAATTCGATAAAATTCACATCAATAGGTTCCTTATCTCCCCACGAATTAATACATATCAAAAGTACCAAAATCCGACCACAAATGGTCCCTCAAATCCTCAAGTCTAGATCTCCAATACCAAGCCCTAGTTTCCCTAATTTTAACCCTTAAATTCCATTAATTATAGCTCTAATCCGTGAAATAATACCATAGGAACGAGTTTTAGGTCCAAAATCCTTACCTCAATGAAGTTCCCTTGAATTCTCTCTTCAAAATCGTCCAAAAAACTCCAAAGCCGACTTAGAAATGGTGGAATAGCTCAAAAATCGCGAAGGAAATAATTTATATGTTCTGCCCAAGGGATTTCGCACCTGTGGCCCAATTCCCGCTTCTGTGGTACCGCTTCTGCGGTCAAGACCACGCATCTGCGGTCCTCACTTAAGTCCTCATTTTCACATCTGCGATTCAATATCCGCACCTGAGCCATCACAGGTGCGGTTCTCCAACCACTTTTGTGGTTTCTGCCTCCCTCACGTTCTTCAGCTTCAACGGCTTTCCTCCTCGCACCTGCGGCATCGCACCTGCGGTCCCCAATCCGCCGGTGGTGGTCCGAATGAGCTGAAATTTTGCACACACATCCCAAATGACACAACAGAACTACTGCAACTCTCGGAAACCCATTCCGACCCCTATATCAAAATTTTACCCATCAATCGGAAATCGCCAAAATACCAACTTCGCCAATTCAAGCCTTAATCTACTCCGAACCACCAAAATACATTCTGATCACGCTCTTAAGTCCCAAATCACCTTCCGAAGCTATCTGAACCATCGAAACTCACACCCAAGCCCTCTAACACATAACTCAACATCTGGTTGACTTTTCTAACTTAAGCTTCCTCAAAAGAGACAAAGTGTCTCAAACCTTACCGAATCCTTTCCGAACCCAAACCAACTAACCCGATCACATATAGAACTAATAGACAAAGCAATAAGAAGCAGAAATGGGGGAAACAGAGCGGTAACTCATGAGACGACTGGTCAGGTGGTCACATCTTCCCCCTCTTAAACAAATATTTTTCCTCGAACGCGTCAAGAAACATACCTGATGCCT
Organism: Nicotiana sylvestris; assembly: GCF_000393655.2. NCBI lineage: Eukaryota > Viridiplantae > Streptophyta > Magnoliopsida > Solanales > Solanaceae > Nicotiana > Nicotiana sylvestris. The sequence goes on along the minus strand of NC_091057.1, from coordinate 59,256,377 downwards.
CAAACAGGTGAGGATATCTGCTCCGCATCTCCCGCTGGGTCTCCCAGGTAGCCTCCTCCACGGGCCGACCTCTCCATTGCACTTTCACTAAAGCTATATTTTTTTATCTCAACTTTCGGACCTGGCACTCCAAAATAGCTACTGGCTCCACATCATAGGTCAAATCATTATCCAACTGAACCGTGTTGAAATTCAAAACATGAGATAGATCACCAATATACTTCCGAAGCATAGAAATATGAAATACCGGATGCACACTTGATAAGCAGGGTGGCAAAGAAAGCTCATAAGCCACCTCCCCAATCCTCCGAAACACCTCAAAAGGCCCAATGAACCAAGGATTCAATTTACCTTCCCAAATCTCTTAACACCCTTCATGGGCAAAACCTTCAATAGAACCTTCTCGCCAACCATATAGGACGAATGCCGAACCTTCTTATCAGCTTAACTCTTTTGCCTCGACTGCGCTATACGAAGCCTTTCCTAAATCACCTTCACCTTTTATAAAGCATCCTGCACCAAGTCTGTCCCCAATAGACTAGCCTCACCGGGCTCGAACCAACCAACTTGAGACCTACACCACCTCCCATACAAGGCCTCATATGGAGCCATCTGAATACTAGATTGGTAGCTATTGTTATAAGCAAACTCTGCGAGCGGTAGAAACTGATCCCATGACCCACCGAAATCAATGACTCAAGCGTGAAACATGTCCTCCAATATCTGAATAGTGTGCTCGGACTGCCCGTCCCTCTAAGGGTGAAAAGTTGTGCTCAGCTCAACCTAACTACCCAACTCTCGCTGCACAGGCCTCCAAAACTACGAAGTAAACTGAGTGCCCCTATCTGAAATAATGGAAACTAGGAAACCATGCAAACGAACAATCTCCCAGATATATATCTCTGCCAACCACTCTGAAGAATAAGTAGTACACACAGGAATGAAGTGCGCGAACTTGGTCAGCCAATCCACAATCACCCAAATAGCATCGAAATTCTTCAAAGTCTGTGGAAGTCCAACTACAAAGTCCATAGTGATCCTCTCCCACTTCCACTCTGGAATATCCATCCGCTGAAGTAAGCCACCCGGTCTCTGATGCTCATATTTCACTTGCTAACAATTGAGACACCGAGCCACGAATCCCACAATGTCTTTCTTCATTCTCCTCCGCTAATAATGCTGCCTCAAATCTTGATACATCTTCGCGGTACCCGGATAAATGGAATACTGCGAGCTATGGGCCTCCTCCAGAATCAACTCCCGAAACCCATCCACATTGGGCACATAAATCCGGCCATGCATCCTCAACACCACATTATTGCCAATGGTCACGTCTCTGGAATCATCATGCTGAACTCTGTCCTTAAGCATAAGCAAATGCAGATCATCATACTGGCACTCTCTAATGCGATTATATAGGGAGGACCGAGAAACCACACAAGTCAATACCCGACTGGGCTCCGAAATATCTAACCTCACGATCCGATTGGCTAAGGCCTGAACATCAACTGCAATAGGTTTCTCCCCAACTAGAATATATTCCAAACTCCCCATACTCACTGCCTTTCGGCTCAAAGCATCGGCCATCACATTGGCCTTTCCCGGATGGTATAATATAGTGATGTCATAATCCTTTAGCACCTCTAACCACCTTCGCTGCCTCAAATTAAGATCCTTCTGCTTAAACAAGTGTTGGAGGCTACGATGATCAATAAACACCTCACAAGACACCCCATACAAGTAATGCCTCCAAATCTTCAATGCGTGAACTATGGTAGCCAACTCCAAATAATGAACGGGGTAGTTCTTCTCATAGGGCTTCAACTGACGAGAAGCATAAGCAATAACTCTACCCTCCTACATCAAAACACACATACCACCAACTCTCGAATCATCACAATACACAATATATGAACCTAAAGCTGATGGCAAAACTAACACTGGAGTTGTGGTCAAGGATGTCTTGAGCTTCTGAAAGCTCTCCTCACATTCCTCCGACCACAAAAATGAAGCACCCTTCTAAGTCAACTTGGTCAAGGGTGATGCGATAGATGAGAAACCCTGAACAAACTGGCGATAATAGCCTGCCAAACCAAGAAAGCTGCGAATCTCTGTGGCTAAGGACGGTCTGGGTCAACTCTAAACAGGCTCTATCTTCTTCAGATTAACTTGAATACCCTCATTGGACACCAAGTGCCCCAAGAAAGCCACTGAACTGAGCCAATACTCACAATTGGAGAATTTTGCATAAAGCTTCTCTTCCCTCAATCTCTATAGCACAACTCTCAAATGCTCCGCATGCTCCTCCTGACTACGTGAATACACCAGAATATCATCAATGAAGACTATGACAAACAAGTCGAGATAAGGCCGGAACACGCTGTTCATCAAATGCATGAACGCTACTGGGGCATTGGTTAGCCCAAAAGACATCACGAAGAACTCATAATGACTATATCGGGTCCTAAAAGCTATCTTTAGGATATTCGAGTCCCTGATCTTCAACTGGTGGTAACCTAAACGGAGATTAATCTTGGAGAACACTCTCGCTCCCTAAAGCTGGTCGAATCATTAATGCGAGGCAAAGGATACTTGTTCTTAACTGTTACTTTTTTCAATTGCCTATAATCAATGCACATCCTCATAGTGCCATCCTTTTTCTTCAAAAATAGAACCGGCGTACCCCAAGGTGACACACTAGGCCAAATGAACTCCTTATCATGGAGTTCCTGAAGTTGCTCCTTTAACTCCTTCAACTTCGCTGGTGCCATACAATACGGTGGAATAGAAATGGGCTAAGTGACTGGCACCAGGTCAATACCAAAATAAACATTCCTATCCGGTGGCATGCCCGACAGGTCTGCAGAAAATACATCGAGAAAATCCCTCACAACTGGAACAGAATCAATACTAGGAGTCTCTGCACCAACATCCATCATAAAGGCTAGATACGAAGGACAACCCTTCCCAACCATACGATGGGCTTTCAAGAATGAGATTACTCTACTGGGAACATAATCAGTCAAACCACGCCACTCAATTTGTGGCAGACCCGTTATAGCCAATGTGACTGTCTTGGAATGATAATCCAGAATAGCCTGACATGGAGATAGCCAATCCATGCCCAAAATAACAGCGAAATCAACCATACACAATAATAAAAGATACACTCGGGTCTCTAGTCCCCCAATAGTCACCACACATGACCGGTACACACGGTCTACAATAACAATATCACCCACCAGGTAGATACATGAACAGGTGAAGCAAGAGACTCACGTGGCGTACCCAAATAATGAGCAATGTATGATGACACATAAGAAAAGGTGGAACCGGGATAAAATAATAAAGTGGCATCTTTGTGGTAGACTAAAACAATACATGTAATAACAGCATCGGAAGCAATAGCATCAGGTCTAGCTAGAAGTGCATAGAAACGGGCTTGACCGCCATCTAAGCGACCTCCCCCTCTAGGCCGACCCCTAGCTGGCTGACTTCCACCCCTAGCTGATTGGGTAGGTGATGATGAAGTAACTGGCGATAAATCCGATGATTGACCCCTCTACTGAGATGGGCCCACAAGACGAAGAGGACACTGCCTCCACATATGGCCCATCTCTCCACACTTATAGCAACTCGCGGGTGCTGGAGAAGGGGACTGAAGGGAACCCCTAGCAACGAATGACTAACAGATGCACCTGGCATAAAAGAGCCCTGCACTGATGGAGCACGGGACGAACTGTGAGCTGGAAGGGCACTAAGTGATGACTGGCCCTAATGAGAACTATGAGAACCATGACCCGATGACGCCCCACGATAACCTAGGTGAGCTGGTTGAGCATGCCTGAATGGACGGACTCTGTCGTGCTAAAACTGACCTCTCGAAGGAGCACTACTATAACTACCAGATCCTCGAGGCCTCTTGGCCTCCCTCTCCTCTCACTCCTTGCGATGAACAAACTCAACCTCCCGAGCAATGTCTACAACCTCCTCATAGGTAGCACCAATCACCCTCTCCATAGTTATGAGAATACGAAGCTAATAAGTGAGGCCAATAATAAACCTCCTAATCCTCTCTCTATCTGTCGGAACCAACCAAATAGCATGACAAGCTAACTCGGAGAACCTCATCTCATACTGCATCATAGTGATCTCTCCCTGATGCAACCACTTAAACTACCTACGCAGCTCCTCTCTACGAGACTACGGTACATACTTCTCCAGAAAGAGAACGGAGAATTGCTGCCAGGTAAGGGGTGCTGCACCAATAGGCCTACGCCTCTCAAAGGCCTCCCACCAAGTGAAGGCAGTTCCCGAAAACTAATAAGTAGTGAAAGCGACCCCGCTGGTTTCCTGAATACCCGTTGTACGAAGCATTCTCTAACACTTATCCAAGAAACCTTTGGCATCCTCGCCCTCTACACCACTGAAGGTCGGAGGCTTAAGTATAGCAAACCTCTCCAACATATGCTGCTCGTCCTATGGTATGGCAAGAACTACATAGTCCTGAGCAGCTGCAATCGGCTAGGCTGGATGTACCCCCAGCGTCTGAAGTCCCTGCACGACCTGCTCAGGTGTTGGAGCGATGGGTGTCTGATTGCCTCTCCCGGCCTGAGAAGTAGTTGCGGCTGTAGTGATAGAAACCGCCTGAGCTAGGCCAGTGCAAACTGATAAGATCTGAGCCAAGGCCTCCTGAAGACCCGGAATCACAATAGGCACAGCTAGTGCCTGGGCTGGTGCTGTTGGAGCATCCATAACTAGGACATGATCCTCAAATAGGGCGGTTGTTGCATCTGCATGTGTTGTCCTAGCTGCTGTGCGAGCCACACCCCTGTCCCTACTAAGACCACGACCGTGTCATCGGCCTCTAGTGGTCACAACTGGTGATACTGGTGGTCGTCTGTCCTAACTGGTAGCGCGTGTCCTCACCATCTGTGAGAGAATAGAATAACAGAAGTTTGGTACTCGGATCAACAAATTCGGCCGACAAGAATTTCAAGAACATGAAGTTTTTCCTAAAGGTTCTGTAGCCTCTAAAGGATAAATACAAATGTCTCTGTACCGATCCACAAGACTCTACTAAACCTGCTCATGACTCATGAGACCTATGTAACCTAGGCTTTGATATCAACTTGTCACGACTCTAAAGCCGGACCCATTCGTGATGGCTCCTCTCGTGAAGACCAGGCCAGCCGATACTTGACCATTTCAGTTTTAAGTAATTAGCGATAACAATTAAGTCTAAAACGTAATAAATAATCCTAAAGTAAGCAGTGAATAGAACAATGCGGAAGTAAAACCAACTTAGCCTGATACTGGGGTGTCACTAGTCACAAGTATCTACCAATTCTAACACAAGTCTAAAAATTCTACAAAGCTATTACAAAGCCATCAATAAGGGAAAAGAAATGAGATAAGGGGGGAGAAACACGGGACTACGGACGCCAAGCAGCTACCTCATGAACTCTAAAGTCTGCTAGGAGCTCACAACTCTCGCTAGCAGCATCAGCAGTGCCTGAATCAGTACACGGGGTGCAGGGAGTAAAGTGAGTACTCCAACTCTGTGAGTAATAATCATAAACAAAGACTGAAAGCAATAAATCACGTAACGCACATTACAGGCTACAATGAAGCAGTAAAAAGCCAGTAAAATAGTGAATCAGTAAAGATATGCAAAAATCACTTCAGTTCAGCTTAAACTTCATAAAAGGCCTTTTTAACAATTAAGCAGGTAAATGACAGGAAATAAGGAAGATAAGCACATAAAGGTTCGCCCCTCAGGCACAATGTGAACAATTCCGTCCATGGGGCAATATCTCAGGACAATACCAGCCCCTTAGGCTATATCTCACATCACAATGGGTACCCGCGCTCACTGGGGCTGTGCAGACTCCTGGAGGGGCCCCTTAAGGCCCATGCGCAATATCAAGCCATCTCGTGGCATCATCACTAGGCTTTCGGCCTCATATCAACAAGACACCTTGTGTAGAACAAATCTCAGGCCTTCGGCCTCATAATCATAATTAGTGTTTCCTCATAACATAGGCCCTCGGCCTTACTCAGTCAGAATCTCACAGCCACTCGGGCAACAGTAAAACATAGTGCTCATCCCAAAATATCATTTAAAACCTCATTTATGTGTTAAAGTAGAGTAAACATGGCCGAGTCATGAAAAACAGTAGAATATAGCATGGCTGCGGCATCGCACCAGCGGTCCCCAATCCGCAGGTGTGGAAATACCAGAAGCAGAAAATCTGCAGCTTCACCAAAAAATACAAACATACCCCATAACCTTATTCAAACTTATACCAATCTTCAAGACACCTCAAATAACATCGAATCAACCAAAACACATCGGATTCAAGCCTAAGTTTCCAAAATCTTCCAAATTCTTATTTTGATAAAAAACCCATCTAAACCACGTCCGAATGACCTGATATTTTGCACACACATCCCAAATGACACAACGGAAATTCTGCAACTCTTAGAATCCCATTCCGATCCCTATATCAAAATCTCACCCATCAATCGGATATCGTCAAAACAGAAACATCGCCAATTCAAGCCTAAATCTACTCCGGACCTCCAAAATATATTTCGATCACGCTCCTAAGTCCCAAATTACCTCTCGAAGCTATTTGAACCATCAGAACTCAAATCCGAGCCCTCTAAAACATAAATCAACATCCAGTTGACTTTTCCAACTTAAGTTTCTTCAAAAGAGACTAAGTGTCTCAAACCTTACCAAATCCTTTCCGAACCCGAGCCAACCAACCCGATCACGTATAGAATCGATAGACAAAGAAATAAGAAGAATAGGGGAAACGAAGTGGTAACTCTTGAGACGACTGGTCAGGACATCACATCCTCCCCCTCTTAAACAAACGTTCGTCCTCGAACGAGTCAAAAAACATACCTGAAGCCGCAAACAGGTGAGGATATCTGCTCTGCATCTCCCAATCTGTCTCCTAGTTAGCCTTCTCCACAGGCCGACCTCTCTACTGCACTTTCACGGAAGCTATATCTTTTGATCTCAACTTTCGAACCTGACGCTCCAAAATAGCTACTGGATCCACATCATAGGTCAAATCATCATCCAACTGAACTGTGCTGAAATCCAAAACATGAGACGGATCGCCAATATACTTCCTAAGCATAGAAACATGAAATACTGGATGCACACTCGACAAGTTGGGTGGCAGAGTAAGCTCATAAGCCACCTCCCCAATCCTACGAAGCACCTCAAAAGGCCCAATGAACTGAGGACTCAATTTACCTTTCTTCCCAAATCTCATAACACCCTTCATGGGTGAAACCTTCAACAGAACCTTCTCGCCAACCATGTAGGACACATCCCGAACCTTCCTATCAGCATAACTCTTTTTCCTCGACTGCTCTGTACGAAGCCTCTCCTGAATCACCTTCACCTTTTCTAAAGCATCTTGCACCAAGTCTGTCCCCAATAACCTAGCCTCACCGGGCTCGAACCAACCAACTAAAGACCTACACCCCCACCCATACAAGGCCTCATATGGAGCCATCTAAATACTAGATTGGTAGTCATTGATATAAGCAAACTCTATGAGTGGTAGAAACTGATCCCATGACCCTCCGAAATCGATGACATAAGCGCGCAACTTGTCCTCCAATATCTGAATAGTGTGCTCGGACTGCCCGTCCCTCTAAGGGTAAAAAGTTGTGCTCAACTCAACCTAAGTACCCAACTCTCGCTGCATAGACCTCCAAAACTACGAAGTAAAGTGAGTGCCCCTATTGAAATGATGGAAACTGGGACACCATGCAAATGAACAATCTCCCGGATATAGATCTTTGCCAACCGCTCTGAAGAATAGGTAGCACACACAGGAATGAAGTGCGCGGACTTGGTCAGCCGATGTACAATCACCCAAATAGCATCGAACTTCTTCAAAGTCCGTGGAAGTCCAACTACAAAGTCCATAGTGATCCTCTCCCACTTCCACTCTAGAATATCCATCCGCTGAAGCAAGCCACCCGGTCTCTGATGCTCATATTTCACCTACTGACAATTGAGACACCGAGCCACAAATCCCACAATGTCTTTCTTTATTCTCCTCCACCAATAATCCTACATCAAATCCTGATACATCTTCGCGGCACCCGAATAAATGGAATACCGCGAGCTATGGGCCTCCTCCAGAATCAACTCCTGAAGCCCATCATACATCATTATGCTAAAACTCTATCCTTAAGAACAAGCAAATGCGGATCATCATATTGGCGCTCTCTGATGCGATTATATAGGCATGACCAAGAAATCACACAAGCCAATACCCGACTGGGATTCGAAATATCTAACCTCACGAATCGATTGGCCAAGGCCTGAACATCAACTACAAAAGGTCTCTCCCCAACTAGAATATATGCCAAAGTTGTCATACTCACCGCCTTTCGGCTCAAAGCATCGGCCACTACATTGGCCTTTCCCGGATGGCACAATATAGTGATGTCATAATCTTTTAGCAACTCCAACCACCTCTGATGCCTTAAATTAAGATCCTTCTGCTTGAACAAGTGCCGGAGGCTACGATGATCAGTAAACACCTCACAAGACACCCATACAAGTAATGCCTCCAAATCTTTAATGCATGAACTATGGCAGCCAACTCCACATCATGAACGTGGTAGTTCTTCTCGTAGGACTTCAACTGACGAAAAGCATAAGCAATAACTCTACCCTCCTACATAAAAACACACCCAATACCAACTCTCAAAGCATCACAATACACGGTATATAAACCTGAAACTGATGGAAAAACTAACACTGAAGCTTCGGTCAAGGCTGTCTTGAGCTTCTGAAAGCTCTTCTAACATTCTTCCGACCACACAAATGAAACACCCTTCTGAGTCAAATTGGTCAAGGGCGATGCGATAGATGAGAATCCCTAAACAAACCGGCAATAATAGCCTGCCAAACCAAGAAAGATGCGAATCTTTGTGGCTGAGGACGGTTTGGGCCAACTCTGAACCGCCTCTATCTTCTTCGAATCAACCTGAATACCCTCGCTGGACACCATGTGCCCTAAGAAAGCCACTGAACTGATCCAAAACTCACACTTGGAGAATTTTACATAAAGCTTCTCCTCCCTCAATATCTGCAACACAACTCTCAAATGCTCCGCGTGCTCCTCCTAACTACGTGAATACACCAAAATATCATCAATGAAGACTATGACAAACGAGTTAAGAAAAGGCCGGAACACGTTGTTCATCAAATGCATGAACATTGTTGGGGAATTGGTCAACCCAAAAGACATCATGAAGAACTCATTATGACCATATCATGTCCTGAAAGTTGTTTTTAGGATATCCGAGTCCCTAATATTCAACTGGTGGTAACCTGAATGGAGATCAATCTTGGAGAACACTCTTGCTCCCTGAAGCTGGTCAAATAAATCATCAATGTGAGGCAAAGTATACTTGTTCTTAACTGTTACTTTATTCAATTGCCTATAACCAATACACATCCTCATAGTGCCATCCTTCTTCTTCACAAATAGAATGGGCGCACCCCAAGGTGACACACTAGGCCGAATAAACCCCTTATCAAGGAGTTCCTAAAGCTTCTCATTTAACTCCTTCAACTTCGCTGGTGCCGTACGATACAGCGGAATAGAAATGGGCCGAGTGCCGGGCACCAGGTCAATACCAAAATCAACATCCCTGTCCAGTGGCATGCCTGGCAGGTCTGTAGGAAACATATTGAGAAATCCCTTACAATTAGAACATAATCAATAATGGGATTCTCTGCACTGACATCCCTCACAAAGGCTAAATACGAAAGACAACCCTTCCCAACCATATACTAGGCTTTCAAGAATGAGATTACTCTACTATAACATAATCAGTCAAACCTTGCCACTCAATCCTTGGCACACCCGGTATAGCCAATGTGACTATCTTGGCATGATAGTCCAGAATAGCATGGCATGGAGATAGCCAATCATGCCCAAAATGATATCGAAATCCACCAAACACAATAATAAAAGATACACTCGGGTCTCCAAACCCCCAATAGTCACCACACACGACCGGTACACACGGTCTACAACAATAGTATCTCCCACCAGGGTAGATACATGAACAGGTAAAGCAAGAGACTCACAGGGAGTACCCAAATAATGAGTAAAGTATGATGACACATAAGAAAAAGGTGGAATCGAGATCAAATAATACAGAGGCATCTCTGTGGAAGACTGAAACAATACCTGTAATAACAGTATCAGAAGCAATAACATCAGGTCTAGCTGGAAGTGCATAGAAATGGGCCTGACCGCCACTTGAGCGACCTCCCCCTCTAGGGTGACCCCTAGCTGACTAGGTGGGTGATGATGAAGTGACTGGCGCTGAAGCAGATGACTAACCCCTCTGCTGAGATGGACCCTCAAGACGACGAGGACACTACCTCTACATATGGCCCATCTCTCCACACTCATAGCAACTCCCAGGTGCTGGAGAAGGGGACTGAAGGGAACCCTTAGCACCGGAGTAACTAGCAGATGCACCTGGCATAGAAGAGCCCTGAACTGATGGAGTACGGGACGAACTCTGAGCTAGAAGGGCACTAAGTGATAACTGACCCTAATGAGAACTGTGAGAACCATGACCAGATAATGCACCACGATAACCTGGGTGAGCTGGCTGAGCATGCCTGAATGGATGGCCTCTATCGTGCTGAAACTGACCTTTCGAAGGAGCACCACTATAACTACCATATCATCAAGGCCTCTTGGCCTCCCTCTCCTCTCGCTCTTGGCGACGAACAGACTCAATCTCCCGAGCAATGTCTACAACCTCCTCAAAGGTAGCACCAATCACCCTCTCCCTGGTCATGAGAATACGAAGTTGATAAGTAAGGCCATCAACAAACCTCCTAATCCTCTCTCTATCTGTCGGAACCAACCAAATAGCATGACGAGCTAACTCGAAGAACCTCATCTCATACTGCCTCACATTCATGTTTCCTGATGCAACCACTCAAACTGCCTATGCAGCTCCTCTCTTCAAGACTGCAGCACATACTTCTCCAGAAAGAGAACAGAGAACAGCTACCAGGTAAGGGGTGCTGCACCAACAGGCCTATGCCTCTCAAAAGTCTCCCACCAAGTGAAGGCAGCTCCCGAAAACTGATAAGTAGTGAAAGCGACCCCACTGGTCTCTAGAATACCCGCTGTACGAACCATCCTCTGACACTTATCCAAGAAACCCTAGGCATCATCGCCCTCTACACCACTGAAGGTCAGAGGCTGAAGTCTACCAAACCTCTTCAACCTATGTTGCTTGTCCTCTACCATGGCAAGAACTACATATTCCTGAGTAGCTGTAACTGGCTGGGCTGGATGTGCCCCCGGTGTATGAAGTCCCTGCACAACCTAGTCAGGTATGCGAGCGACGGTAGTCTGATTACCTCCCCTGGCCTAAGAAGTAGCTGCGGCTGTAGTGACTTAAATTGCCTGAGCTAGGCTAGTGTAAACTAATAGGATCTGAGCCAAGGCTATCTAAACACCATGAATCACAATAAGCACAGCTGGTGCCTGAGCTAGTACTGTTGGAGCATCCACAACTGGGACCTGATCCTGAACTAGGGCAGCTGGTAGATCTGCAAGTGCTGCCATAACTGATGAGTGGGCCACACCCCTGCCCATACCGCGACCACGACCACGTCCTTGGCCTATAATGGTCACAACTGGTGGTACTGGTGGTTTTACGTCCTAACCGATACCGTGTGTTCTCACTTTCTGTGAGAGAATAGAATAATAGAAGTTTGGTAATCGGATCAACAAATTCACACAATAAGAATTTCAAGAATATGAAGTTTTTCCTAAAGGTTCTGCAGCCTCTCGAGGATAAATACAGACGTCTCTGTACCAATTCACGAGACTCTACTAAACTTGCTCATGACTCGTGAGAACTATGTAACCAAGGCTCTGATACCAACTTGTCACGACCCTAAACCCGGACCTAGTCGTGATGGCGCCTTTCGTGAAGACAAGGCCAACCGACACTTTCCCATTTCAGTTTTAAGCAATTAGCAATAAGAATTAAGTCTAAAACGTAATAAATTATCCTAAAGTAAGTAGTGAATAGAATAATGCGGAACTAAAACCAACTTATCCCGATACCAGGGTGTTACTAGTCATGAGCATCTACTAATTCTAACACAAGTCTGAAAAGTCTACAAAGTTATTACAAAGCCACCAGTAAGGAAAAAGAAATGAGATAAGGGGGGAGGAACACGGGACTGCGGACGCCAAGAAGCTACCTTGTGAACTCCGAAGTCTGCTAGGATCTCTCAACTCTCGCTAGCAGGATCAGCAACGCCTGAATCTCCACACAGGGTGTAGAGAGTAAAATGAGTACTCCAACTCAGTGGGTAATAATCATAAATAAAAACTGAAAGCAAGAAATCATGTAAGGCACATTACAGGCTATAATGAAGCAGTAAAAAGCTAGTAAAATAGTGAATCAGTAAAGTTACGTAAAAATCACTTCAGTTCAATTTAAACTTTATAAAAGGCTTTTTTAACAATTAAGCAGGTAAATGACAGGCAATAAATAAGATAAGCACATAAAGGTTCGCCCTTCGGGCACAATGTCAACAATTCCGCCGCTCGGGCAATATCTCAGAACAATACCAGCCCCTCTGACTATATCTCACATCACAATGGGTACCCGCAGTCACTGGGGGTGTGCAGACTCTTGGGGGGCCCCTTACGGCCCAAGCGCAATATCAAGTCATCTCGTGGCATCATCACTAGGCTCTCAGCCTCATATCAACAAGCCACCTCGTAGCATACAAATCTTAGGCCCTCGGCCTCATAATCATAATCAGTGTTTCCTCACAACATAAGCCCTCGACTTTACTCAATTAGAATCTCACAGCTACTAGGGCAATAGTAAAACATAGTGCTCAGCCCAAAATATCATTTGAAACCTCATTTATCTGTTAAAGAAGAGTAAACATGGATGAGTATTGAAAAACAGTAGAATATAGCATGATTGAATTCAAGTATAAAGTCAAAACAGTGAGAAAATATCAATAAAAATCCACTAAGGGTTCAAATAGTTGGTACGAAGCCCAAATAAGGCATTCAGCCTAAAACATGATAATAGCAGATAGTTTTCAGTCAAATATGCGGTAAAACAATCACTCGGGATAGACGAAGTCACAATACCTAATAGTGCACGACCCAACGCTCGTCATCTAGCGTGTGCATCACCTTAATATAGCACAACGATGTGCAATCCGGGGTTTCATACCCTCAGGACATCAATTACAATCAATACTCACCTTAATCTGGTCAAATCTCTAACTCGCGATGCCTTTGCCCCTTGAATCGGCCTCCACTCATGTCGAATCTATCCAAAATCATAATCACGACATCAAAATATGCTAAGAGAACGAAGCCCAAGCGAAAATAATTAATTTACAACTTAAATCCCAAAATTTCCAAAACCCGATCCCCGGGCCCACGTCTCGGAATTTGATAAAAATCACATCAATATGTTCCTTATCTCCCCACGAGTTCATACATATTATAAATACCAAAATCCGACCACAAATGGTCCCTCAAATCCTCAAGTCTAGGTCTCCAATACCAAGCCCTAGTTTCCCCAATTTTAACCCTAGAATTCCATTAACTATAGCTCTAATCCGTGAAATAATATAATAGGAACGAGTTTTAGATCCAAAATCTTTACCTCAATGAAGTTCCCTTAAATTCTATCTTCAAATCTTCCAAAAAGCTCCAAAGCCGACTTACAAATAGTAGAATAACTCAAAAATCACGAAGGAAACAATTTATATGTTCTGGCCAAGGGATTTCACACCTGCGGCCCAATTCCCACTTCTGCAATCAAGACCACTGCATCTGCGGTCCTCACTTAAGTCCTCATTTTTGCATTTGTGATTCAATATCTGTTCTGCGGTTTCTGCCTCCCTCACCTTCTTCCACTTTTGCGGCCTTCATCTTCGCATTTGCGGCATCGCACCAGCGGTCCCAATCCGCAGGTGCGGAAACACCAAAAGCAGAAAATCTGCAGCTTCACCAAAAATTCTAAACTCTCTGTCAACCATCCGAAATCACCCCGAGGCCCCCGGGACCTCAACCAAAAATACAAACAAACCCCATAACCTTATTCAAACTTATACCAATGTTCAAGACACCTCAAAAAACATTGAATCAACCAAAATACATCAGATTCAAGCCTAAGTTTACAAAATCTTCCAAATTCCGTTTTTGATCAAGAACCCAACCAAAACATGTCCGAATGACCTGAAATTTTACACACACATCCCAAATGACACAACAGAACTACTACAACTCTTGGAATCCCATTCCGACATGTATTATCAAAATCTCACCATCAACCGAAAATCGCCAAAATACCAACTTCTCCAATTCAAGCCTAAATCTATTCAGGACCTCCAAAATACATTCCGATCATGCTCCTAAGTCCCAAATCACCTACCGAAGCTATCCGACCCATCAGAACTCACATCCAATCCCTCTAACCCATAAGTCAATATTCGGTTTACTTTTCCAACTTAAGCTTCCTCAAAAGAGACTAAGTGTCTCAAACCTTACCAAATCTTTTTCCGAACTCAAGCCAACCAACCCGGTCACATATAGAACTGATAGACAAAGTAATAAGAAGCAGAAATGGGGGAAATAGAGCGATAACTCAAGAGACAACTGGCCGGATCGTCCTAGTTAATTAGGTGTAAAAGTATGTGACTTATGATAACTGCACATATGTAAAATAGGGTAAGTGAATAATGTTATTATTTTGGGTATTAAAATTTTGTAATAATATCTTGATATTGGTTGACGGGTTAGAATGACTAAAAGTTAGGGATTACTGCGAGGAAAGAAACTTCTCCCCATAAATGGCGGAAGTCAATTTTTCCATCTTGATGGAAATTAAGAGGAGACTATGAGTGTGTTTGGTACGAAGGAATATATTTTCCATGAAAAATGTTTTCATGAAAAATGAGTGGTTTTATCACTTATTTTTCCTTGTTTGGTTGATAAGTGGAAAATATTTTTCATAAAATATTTTCTAGTATTTGTTTGGAGAGTAGAAAATATTGTTTTAGGAAAATATTTTTTATGCTACTCTCGTCTTCCCCCCCCCCTTCCCCCCACCCTCCAAGTCTCTATAAATTCACATAAACCCAAAGGAACGCTTTATGCAGAAATAACGTAGAAACTTATGCTCTATAACTAAAAAGAAAATATTCTCTTTTTAGTTGAAAAAGAAAGTACTCTTTCTACAACATGAAAATAAAGTACTCATTTTTTTGAAATAAAAGAAAATAATTTTTCTACATCATGAAAAGAAAATACTCATTTTATTGAAATGAAAAAGAAAATACTTTTTTACATCATGAAAAGAAAATACTTTTTTGTTGAAATGAGAAAAAAATACTTTTTCTACATGAAAAGAAAGTAATTTTTTGTTAAAATGAAAAAAAATACTTTTTTATATAATGTTTTTTTATTTCAAAAAATACTCATTTGTTGAAATAAAAAAAATTATATATAACATAAAAAGAAAGTAACATTAATAATATTTTTATTTAGGGTGGGGTATGGTGGGTAGGTAGGGGTGGGGTTGAGGTTGGGATGGGTTGGTGGGGATTGATAGGGATGGGGAATATGGTGGGGAAGGTTGAGAAGGAGTTTTGGAAAATGTTTTCCTTTCTCTTGATATGGAAAATATTTGAGTATATGAGGAAAATATTTTCCAAAATATTTAGGCCAACCAAATATGAGAAGATTGAAAAATATTTTCCGAAAAATATTTTCCTGTCACGACTCGAATTTCCCACCGTCGGGATCGTGATGGCGCCTAACTTTCAAAAATGCTAGGCAAGCCAACAGATAAACATCTAATAGGCTAACCGCTATCCAAATAAGTACATATTAAAAATGAAACCAAAACGAATTACAAAAGTGTGAAAATTTGTAATAATCCAAAAACTAAAATACGACTACCCAAAATTCTGGTGTCACGATCCATGAACATCTACGAGTCACTACAAATACTGGTTTAAAGAAAATACACATGTTCTCAAAATACAAGAAAACAGGGGAACTAGGATAACTGGAAGGGGACTCCATGGTCTGTAAACACCTGTATATCTACCTTGGGTCTCCTGTGGACTGAAGGTAGCAACCCAACTCTGATCAATGCGGTCCGATATCGGAATCTGCATAGAAAGTGTAGAGTGCAGTATCAGTACAACCGACCCCATATACTGGTAAGTGCCAAGCCTAACCTCGGCGAAGTAGTGACGAGGCCAGGACATGACAATAATATAAACCACAACAGTTAAATCATATACAAGAAAATAACAACTAATGGAAATTTAGCAGATGTTAACGGGAAGGGGGAGAAACATGCTGAGGGAAATATCAATTAATGAAATAGTACAGTAAAAAAATGCAGTAAATAACATGCCTTATGCCTATGAAAGTAATAACACAGCAAACAAGTGCACGACATCACCGTTCGTGCTTTTAGTCTCATTCTCACCATAAGAAGCAACAGAAACGACATGTCATTAGCCTTCGTGCATTAGCTCTCACATAATACGGCACGACATTACCCTTCGTGCATTATCACTCACTCGTGATACATTGCACGGCATCACCCTTCGTGCTTTTACACTCTTCCTTACCCAAACAATAGAACAATAAGAACCCGACAAAGGAATCATTAATAACCAACCTCGTTTCAATATTTAACTTCACAATATAAATCTCAACTTGAGTCAATACTCAACCAATATCTAATTCCAGGAAAAACATGATAAGATTTGTTTAACATAAAGAATAACTAGTTTAAGCATGAATAGTATGAATAAAGAATATAACAGTCGCAAGTAATAGACTCACTCGCATGCTATGACTCGATGACAATGTCTAGGTACTCGTCACCTCACCTATACGTCGTACTAAACGACCAAACTCACAGCAAATAATGCAACGACACATAATCTCTCAAGCTAAGGTTAGCCACAACACTTACCTTGATTCCACGGCCAAACTCAAGCCTCAATCACCGCTTTTTCTTTAGTTTCCACCTCCGAACCACTCATATCTAGTCATAATTAAATTAATAATATCAATTATCGCTAAAGAAATCAATCTCAATCCACAATTACAAGTTCCCCAATATTTTCCCCAAAAAGTCAAAAACCGACCTCGGGCCCGCTTGGTCAAAACTCGAGGTTCGATACAAAACCCATTTGCCCATTCATTCCCGAGCCCAAATATGTAATTAGTTTCGAAATCCGACCCCAAATCGAGGTCTAAATTCCAATTATACAAAATTCCCTAATTCTACCCAAACCCCCAATTTCCACAATGAAAACCCTAGATTTTAGGTTAAAAATTAATGAAATGCAATGGGTAATTGAAAGAAAGTAGTTTAGAATTATTTACCAATACTTTGGGGAAGAAGTTTTCTTGAAAATTGCCTCTATGCTTTCTAGTTTTTGAAAATATGAAAGAATGGCCTAATCCTATTTTTTATTCTGTTTCTAAAATACTGGACATGTCTTCTTCATATTCGTGAAGCTTTTGCCTTATTTGCCTTCGCGTTCGCGAGTAACACATCGCGTTCGTGAAGGCATATCCCCCTAGCCTCCGCGTTCGCGGTCCAAGTGTCGCGTTTTGCGATGAGTTAACTTCCCCTCCCCCGGGTCCCATGCTTCGTATTCATGGTAGACAAGTCGCGTTCACGAAGGGTAAAGCCCCCGCTGCCCCGCGTTCGTAACTTGTCCTTCGCGTTCGAGAAGAAGAAATTTCTCCTTGCCCCTCTTTACCTTTCGCGTTCGCGAGACTACCTACGCGAAGGCGAAGACGGGCATATCAGAACAACTGTTGCAGCAAAAATACTAGAGTTTCTAAGTCTAAAATATCCCGTAGCCTGTCCGAAACTTACTCGATCCCTCGAGGCAACAAACCAAACATGCACACAAGCCTTCAAATATCATACGAACTTGCTCGCGCGATCAAATCGCCAAAATAACACCTAGAACTACGAATGTAGCATTAAATTGCATGAAATTTGTAAGATAGTTCAAAAGGTCCTAATCACGTCAAATCAGGCCCGTTCCTCACCAAATTTCACAAATAGGGTATAAATATCACAACGGACCTATATCGGGCTCCGGGACCACAATATGGACCAGGTATCAAGTGTCAACAAAATCATTTATTAATTAACAAAACCTTTATAATTCCAGTTTAACAATTTTCATCAAATATTCATTTCTCGGGTTCGGGACCTCGGAATTCGATTTCGGGCATACGCCCAGGTCCCATATTTTACTATGGACCCTCCGGGATCGTCAGAAACAAGTCCGTGTTTGTTTACTCAAAATGTTGACCAAAGTCAACTAAAATTAACTTTTTAAGGCAAAAATTATATTTTTCTCAAATTTCCACATAAAGGCTTTCTGAAAATACGCTCGGACTGTGCACGTAACTCGAGGAGAAATAAGATGAGGTTTTGAAGGCCTCAGAACCCCGAATTGGATTCTAAAACACAAGATGACCTTTCGGGTCATCACATTCTCCACCTCTAAAACAACCGTTCGTCCTCGAACGGACATAGAAAAGTACCTGAGCTAGGGAAAAGATGGGGATATCTGCTCTGCATATCGGGCTGAGACTCCCAGGTGGCTGCCTCAACAGGCCGACCTCTCCACTGAACACGAACCAAAGGATAACTCTTCGACCTCAACTGATGAACCTGCCGGTCTAGAATAGCCATCGGCTCCTCCTCATAGGTCAAATCCTTGTCCAACTGGACAGTGCTAAAATCTAACACGTGGGATGGATCGTTGTGATACTTCCGAAGCATGGACACATGAAACACTGGGTGTACCACTGATAAGCCTAGTGGCAACGTAAGTCTGTAAGCCACCTCTACCACTCGATCAAGAATCTCAAAAGGCCTGATGAACCTAGGGCTTAACTCACCCTTCTTCCCAAACCGCACAACACCCGAAGCAACACTCTCTCTTTGACCATGAATGCCACCTCACGAACCTTACGGTCAACATAACTCTTTTTCCTGGACTGAGTTGTACGAAGTCTATCCTGAATGATCTTAACCTTATCCAAGGCATCCTGTACTAAATCGATACCCAATAACCGAGCCTCTCCCGGCTCAAACCATCCAACCGGTGATCGACACTGTCTACCATACAATACCTCATAGGGAGCCATCTGAATGCTCAATTGATAACTGTTGTTATAGGAAAACTCCGCCAATAGCAAGAATTGATCCCAAGACCCTCCAAAGTCAATAACACAGGCGCGAAGCATATCCTCCAAAATTTGAATAGTACACTCGGACTGTCCATCCATCTGAGGATGAAATGTTGTGCTCAACTCATCCTGTGTACCTAACTCATGTTGTACTGCCCTCCAAAAATGCGAGGTAAATTGCGTACCTTGATCAAAATGATAGACACGGGCACACTATGGAGATGAACGATCTCACGGATATAAATCTGTGCTAACCACTCCGTAGAATAGGAAATTGCCACAGGAATGAAATGCGCTGACATGGTCAGCCTATCCCAATAACCCATACCGCATCGAACTTCCTCTAAATCAGTGGGAGTCCAACAACGAAGTTCATGGTGATATTCTCCCACTTCCACTCAAGAATCTCTATCTTCTAAAGCAAACCACCAGATCTTTGATGCTCGTACTTTACCTGCTGACAATTCAAATACCGAGCTACATATGCAACAATATCCTTATTTATCCTCCTCCACCAATAATGCTGCCACAAGTCCTGATACATCTTAGCGGCGCCAAGATAAATAGAATACTAGAACTGCGAGCCTCCTCTAGAATCAACTCACAAAGTCCATCCACATTAGGCACACAAACACGACCCTAAATCCTTAAAACTCCATCATCTCTAACTGTAACCTGCTTGGCACCTCCGTCCTGCATTATGTCCCTAAGGACAAGCAAATGAGGATCATTATACTGCC
The DNA here is from genome assembly GCF_000393655.2 of Nicotiana sylvestris. Taxonomy (NCBI): domain Eukaryota; kingdom Viridiplantae; phylum Streptophyta; class Magnoliopsida; order Solanales; family Solanaceae; genus Nicotiana; species Nicotiana sylvestris. The sequence continues at coordinate 59,236,309 of NC_091057.1, read as the reverse complement.
GCTCCCTTATGCGCTCAAACAAAGAAGATCGAGCTACTGTACAGACTAGAACACGACTGGGCTTGGAAAAATCCAACCTCACAAACTGATTGGACAAAGCCTGAACATCTAAAGCAAACGGTCTCTCACAGACTAGAATATACGCAAGACTGCCCATACTAGCTGACTTCTTACTCAAAGTGTCGGCCACCACATTGGCCTTCCCGGGGTGATACAAGATGGTGATATCATAGTTTTTCAATAGCTCCAACCACCTTCTCCGCCTGAAATTGAGATCCTTTTCCTTAAACAAGTACTGCAAACTCATATGATTCGTGAATACCTCACACGACACGCCATATAAATAATGACTCCAAATCTTCAGTGCGTGAACAATGGCTGCTAGCTCCAAGTCATGAACTGGATAATTCTTCTCGTGAATCTTCAATTGTCGCGAAACATATGCAATAATCTTGCCGCCCTACATCAATACCGCACCAATTCCAATACGAGATGCATCATAATATACCATATATGGCTATGAACTTGTGGGTAACACCAACACCGGCGTCGTAGTTAAAGTTTTCTTGAGCTTCTGAAAGCTCGCCTCGCACTCGTCTGACTACCTGAACGGAGCACCTTTCTGGGTCAACCTGGTCATCAGGGCTGCTATAGATGAAAACCCATCCACATACCGACCGTAATAACCCGCCAAACCTAAGAAACTCCGAATCTCTATAGCTTATGTGGGTTTAGGCCAATCCTTGACTACCTCAATCTTCTTAAGATCCACCTGAATACCCTCTGGTGATACAACGTGACCCAAGAATACAACTGAACTCAACCAAAACTCATATTTCGAAAACTTAACATATAATTGGTTGTCTTTCAGAGTCTGAAGAATGATTCGAAGATGTTGCTCAAACTCCTTTCGGCTGTGAGAGTACATCAAGATATTATCAATAAAAACAATCACGAAGGAATCTAGATAGGGCTTGAATACCCAGTTCATCAAATCCATAAATGTTGCTAGGGCATTTGTCAACTCTAGAAACTCATAATGCCCATACCGAGTGCGAAAAGCTGTCTTAGGGACATCGGATGCCCTAATCCTCAACTGATGGTAGCTAGATCTCAAATCAATCTTTGAAAACACCTTGGCACCCTAAAGCTGATCAAATAAGTCATCAATCTTTGCCAATGGATACTTGTTCTTAATGGTGACTGTGTTCAACTGCGGATAATCTATGCACATCCTTATCGATCCATTCTTTTTCTTTACAAGCAACATTGACACACCCCAAGGCAAGACACTGGGCCTAATGAAGCCCTTATAAAGCAAATATTTCAATTTCTCCTTGAATTATTTCAACTCTCGCAAGGCCAAACAGTATGGCAGAATAGAAATAGGCTGAGTGCCCGGAGCTAAATCAATGAAAAAATCAATATCCCTGTCGGGCGGCATCCCCGGCAGGTCTGCATGAAATACCTATGAAAACTCACGAACAACTGGGATGAAATCCATGGAAGGAACCTCCGTACTGGAATCACGAACATAAGCCAAATAAGCTGAACACCGCTTCTCAACCATAAGCCAAGCCTTTGTATAAGAAATAACCCTACTAGTAGAATGACCAGGAGTCCCTCTCCACTCCAATCGAGACAACCAAGGCAAGGCTAAGGTCACGGTCTTGGCGTGACAGTCCAATATAGCATGACAAGGTGACAGCCAATCCATCCCCAAAATAACATCAAAGTCAACCATATCGAGAAGTAGCAGATCTACAATGGTCTCAAGACCCCCAATAATAGCCATACATGAGAGATATACATGATTTACAATAATAGAATTACCCATCGGTATGGACACATACATGGGAGCACTCAAAGAGTCACGAGGCATAATCAAATATGAAGCAAAGTAAAATGATACATACGAATAAGTAGATCCCGGGTCAAATAATACTAAAGCATCCCTACTGCAAACTGAAACCGTACCTATGATAACGATATCAGATGCCTCAGCCTCAAGCCTGGTTGGGAATGCATAACATTGGGGTTGGGGCCCACAACTCTAAACTGTATCCCTAGGATGGCCTCCACCTCTAGTGATCTGACATCCACCTCTAATACCTCAACCCCCACCTCTAAATGTCTGGCCCCTACCTCTACCTAACTGAGCGGGCGGTGGAACACCCGATAACCCTGATGCTGAGAAATGCTTGATGCTCAAGGGGAATACCTAGAAATATGCCTCGGATCGCCACAAGAATAACAAGACCTCAGCTGCTGGGACTGCTAACCCTGAAGCTGACCCTAAGGGCCTGGGTAACCACCTTGAAAACTCTGGAGCGGAGGTCCACTGATAAGAGCTGGTGGTGCACTATAGGCTAGTTGATCAGAATACTACATACGAGAGCCACGGCCACCTGAAGCATCGTGAGAACCCTGAAGTTCTAAATGAAACGGTCTGGGAGGATGGCCTCTACCAAAAGAATCATTGCCACTAGATGAGACACCGCTAAACCTACCAGAATGACAAGGCCTCTTGTCAGACCCCTGACCACTCCCCTGAGCTATAACCATCTCAACTTGCCGTATCCTGGAAAGAAATCTCGCTCCCTGTCTCCTTATCCATCTACAATTCGATAGGCTAAGCGAGTCCCTCCATAAACCTCCTCATCCTCCTCTCTCTCTCTCTCTCTCTCTCTCGGTAGGAAGTATAAGGAGAGCATGACGGGCCAAATCAACAAACCTAGTCTCGTACTGAGTGACAGTCATAGAACCCTACTGAAGATGCTCGAACCGCCTGTGATAGTCCTCTCGCTGAGTGATCGGAAGAAACTTCTCGGGAAATAGCTGAGAGAAATGGTCCCAAGTCAAGGCAGGCGACCCAGTTGGTCTAGTCAACACAAAATTGTTCCACCATCTCTTGGCGGACCCTATCATCTGGAATATCGCAAAGTCGACCCCATTGGTCTACATTATCCCCATGTTCCTCAACACCTCATGGTGAACTTGTCCAACCTCAATAAAGCCTCAGAAAACATGACTGATCCACCAGCGGCCTGTGCAGTAATAGTTGGCTGAACTACTCCAACTAGGAGAGTTGTCAGAGTCTGAAATGAGGAGTCATCTGCTTCGGAGTGTGGGTAGCGGGAGCCTGTGCTCTTCCCCCATCCTGAGAAACGGCTGGTGCTACAGGGAACATGTCGGTTTGAGATACACTCTCCAGAAGGCGCACTAGACGGACCAAAGCATCCTGAAGTATCGGGGTAGCGATGAACCCTTCGGGGCCTGAGCTGGTCCTGTTGGAACTGTTTGAGCTGGAACCTCATCATTGCACTCCACCTGAGGCTCCGTTGTTGGTGCTGCTACTCGAGCTCTAGGCTGAGCCCTACCCCTGCCTTGACCTCTGGCACAGTCTCGGCCTCATCCTCTACCCCTCGGCGGAGCTGCCACTGGAGGATCGGGTTGCTGATCAGTTGATAAATCGGTACGTGTTCTTGCCATCTACGAAAGAACAAGAATAGAGTGTTCAATTAGCATTGAGATATCAAATCGCACGACATAGAAAAATAGAAGTGACTTTGTTTACAAAAACTCTATAGCCTCTGGGGATAAGTACAGACGTCTCCGTACCGATCCCTCAGACTCTATCTAGCTTGTTCATGAATTGTGAGTCCTAGGCAACCTAGTACTCTGACACCAACTTGTTACGACCTCAATATTTCTCACCATCGGGATCGTGATGGCGCCTAAATTTTAAAAATGCTAGGCAAGCCAACAGATAAATATCTAATATGCTAACCGGTATCCTAATAAGTACATAACAACAGTTAAACCAAAATGAATTAAAAAAGTGTGGAAATTTGTAATAATCTAAAAACTAGTACACGACTACCCAAAAATCGGGTGTCATAATCCACGAACATCTAGGAGTCACTACAAATATTGGTTTAAAGAAAATACATCTGTACTCGAAATACAAGAAAATAAGGGAACTAGGATAACTAGAAGGGGACTCCAGGGTCTGCGAATACTGGCAGATCTACCTTAGGTCTCCTGTGGACTGAAGGCAACAACCCAACTCTGATCAATGCGGTCCAATACCGGAATCTGCACAGAAAGTACATAGTACAGTATTAGTACAACCGACCCCACGTACTGGTAAGTGTCGAGCCTAACCTCGGCGAAGTAGTGACGAGGCTAGGACACGACAATAATATGAACCTCAGCAGTTAAATCATATACGAGAAAATAACAACAAATGAAAATTTAGCAGATATTAACGGGGATGGGGAGAAACATGCTGAGGGGAAGATCAATTACTGAAATAGTATAGTAAAGAAACGCAGTAAATAAGATGCCTTATGCCTATGAAAGTAATAACACAGCAAACAAGTGCACTACATCACCCTTCATGATTTTACTATCACTCTCACCATAAGAAGCAACAGAAACGGCACGGCATCACCCTTCGTGCATTAGCTTTCTCATAACATAGCACGACATCACCATTCGGGCATTAAATCTCTCATAGCATGGCACAACATCACCCTTCGTACATTATCACTGACAGAATACTGCACGGCATCACCCTTCGTGCATTATCACTCACTCACAATACATTGCACGGTATCACCCTTCGTGCTTTTACACTCTTCCTCCCCCAAACAATAGAACAATAACAACCCGGCAAGGGAATCATCAATAACCAACTTCTTTTCAATATTTAACTTCACAAAATAAATATCAACTTTAGTCAATACTAAACCAATATCTAATTCCATGAAAACATGATAATATTTGTTTAACATGAAGAATAACTAGTTTAAGCATGAACAGTATTAAAGAATACAACACTCATAAGTAATAAACTCACTAATATGCTATGACTTGACGACAACGTATAGGTACTCGTCACCTCACCTATACCTCGTACTCAGCAACCAAACACACAACAAATAAGGCAACGACACCTAATCCCTCAAGCTAAGGTTAGCCACAACACTTACCTCTATTCCACGGCCGAATTCAAGCCTCAATCACCGCTTTTCCTTTAGTTTCCACCTCCAAACCACTCGTATCTAGTCATAATTAACTTAATAATATCAATTATCGCTAAAAAATCAATCCCAATGCACATCTGCAAGTTTTCTGACATTTTTCCCAAAAAGTCAAAAATTGACCCCGGACCCACTTGGTCAAAACTCGAGGTTCGTCCCAAAACCCATTTGTCCATTCATCCCCGAGCCCAAATATGTAATTAGTTTCGGTATCCGACTCCAAATCGAGGTCTAAATTCCAATTATACTAAAATCCCAAATTCTACCCAAACCCCCTATTTCCACCGTGAAACCCCTAGATTTTAGGTTAAAAATTGATGAAATGCAATGGGTAATTGAAATAAAGTAGTTTAGAATCATTTATCAACACTTTGGGGAAGAAGTTGTCTCTTGAAAATCGCCTCTATTCCTTCTAGTTTTTGAAAATATGAAAAAATGGCCTGATCCCCTTTTTGATTCTGTTTTTAAAACACTGGACAAGTCTTCTTCGCGTTCACGAGAAGCCTATCGCGTTCGCGAGTAACACATCGCATTTGCAAAGTCATATCCCCCCAGCCTCCTAGTTCGCGATCCAAGTGTCGCGTTCCCAATGAGTTGACTTCCCTTCCCCCCAGGTTCCATGCATCGAGTTCGCGATAGACGGGTCGCGTTCTCGAAGGGTAAAGCCCCCGCTGCTCCGCATTCACGACCTGCCCTTCGCGTTTGCGAAGAAGAAATTTCCCACTGCCCCTCTTTACCTTTCGCGTTCGCGAGACTACCTACGCAAACGCGAAGAAGGGCATATCAGAATAACTGCTGCAGCAAAAATACCAGATTTTCTAAGTCTAAAACATCCTATAGCCTATCCGAAACTCACCCGAGCCCTCGCAGCTCCAAACCAAACATGCACACAAGTCTTAAAACATCATACGAACTTGCTCGCGCGATCAAATCGCCAAAATAATACCTAAAACTATGAATTTAGCATCAAATTGCATGAAATTTTTAAGAAAGTTCAAAAGTTCTATTTTCTCAACCAAAGGTTCGAATCACGTCAAATCAGTCTCGTTCCTCACCAAATTTCACAGATAGGGTATAAATATCACAACGGACTTATACTGGGCTCCGGAACCACAATACGGACTCGGTATCAATAAAATCACTTATTAATCAACTTCTTAAAACCTTTATAATTCAAGTTTAACAATTTTCATCAAAATTTATTTCTCGGGCTAGGGACCTCAGAATTCGATTTCGGACATATGCCAAGGTCCTATATCTTACTACGGATCCTTGGGGACCGTCAGAACACGAGTCCGGATCCGTTTACTCAAAATGTTGACCGAAGTCAACTAAAATTAACTTTTTAAGGCAAAAATTATATTATCCTCAAATTTCCACATAAAGGCTTTCCAGAAATGCACCCGGACTGCACAGGCAAATCGAGAAAATCAGATGAGGTATTGAAGGCCTCGGAATCCCGAATTGGATTTTAAAACACAAGATACCTTTGGGGTCATCATATTTCCTTCATACCAAACACACCCGATATTTCATGATTTCATCACACCAAACTTATTATTATTGTAAGTTTGCATATTATAGAACATTTATATGCAGTGGCAGAGCGAGAATTTTTATTAAGGGGAGTCAAAATATAAACAAGCATGAGAAGAAATTAAGAGAAGTCAACATATATATATATATATATATATATATATATATATATATAATAAAGATTTAACCTATATATTTATACAGTATAATTTTTCGACGACAGAATGTCAATTAACTCTCCTTGCTAATGAGTGGCTCCGCCACTACTTATAGGATTATTGGTACAGAAATTAGAATTTAGATCTCTAGTGTTCTAAGTTTATGTTTTGGATTCTTGAATGAAGATGTTAGTGGTCAGTGGTGCGGCTGCGAGTAACAACATTTATATCTACTTAATTAACTCATGAAAACATTTGCATTTTCAATTGTATATTTTACTATTGATATGTTAGTTAAGTGCATCATTATATTTTCCACTTGCAAGCCAACCATACAAACCCAAACCTTTATTAACTAGTGGTTGTTATTTCTTCGGCGCAAACTCTATTAACTTATGATAAACCTTGTTATTTGCATGTACCTTAATGATTAGTTATATTAGTGCATTAAAGAAAGTAAAGTAATTATGATAAGGCAAAATAAGGAAGGAAAAAAAAAAGAACCATTTCTAACCCACAATTAAAAAAAAAAGTAAAATTGAAATGACAAGAAGCACTGTTAGAATTTTTTTAAATGAATAAACAACAATAAGGTGGAGCCAAACTGACAAATGACCCTTCAATAAACTAAAAGAAGATAGCAGTATTAAGGCCTCCGAAGCAATTAAAATATATTATCTTGAGGTAGGGTTCAAAAGCTATCTAATACTTGAATATTATTATCTTTCTTTGATTCTAATATTCAAAGCTTCAATTGTTTTTCAACACTTGCATTGACTTGCTCATGATTTCTTTCTTTTGGAGTTCCTTTTTAACTGAATTTAGCAATGGATTCCTCAAAGATAAACTTCACTAATTAATGATCATCACAAAGTCTTTGCTGAAATGACTTATGCTTCTAAAGACTGAATCTTTCAATTTTTTCTCATTTTACTTTCTTGCTAGAAGCGCAGCCATATTGCGATTAAAAATAACCTTTTAATTTGAATTATATGTATATGTATATATATATACCTTGTGCTTGTTCTCTCCTTGCTAAAATCATTTGATATTGTAGCTATGCCGGCGTTAGATAAATTAATAAATTCCACGACTTTTTACAATAAAATATAATAAGCATAATCATGCCATAATCTAGCTAGCTAATGCAAATTGCTTTAAGCAAATACGTTTATTCTCTAATAAAGTGGATTTAGCGATTAATTTCATGTATGGTCGCTAAAGTTTACCTATCATAATTATATATTTACAACACTATTTTTTGTCACACTGAATAAACTAAACGTTATTCGACACTACAATACTAAAAGTCAAAAGTATTTTTTGTCATGTTAACATAATTGAACTATGTGCCAATCGCTCAGAAATTTATGATACTGGATTATGACATGTCTGTTGTTATATTAGGGCTTTGCCATTGTCGTTCTACTCAATTTTTAACAAGAGGTGACTAAAAAAATTTTAATACAAGAAAAATTTTCGATTACCGTATAGAAGTCGTTAACTTCTACAGAAAAACAAAAATTCTACCCCTTTCTATATTGTAGTTGTTTTTCCTTATCTTTTTTTTATTTAAATATTCTTAATTGCCCTTTGTTTAAATATATAGGAAGTCGATATTCTTGAATGATGGGATATCTTTTACATTGGTGAAGCGCCAACGTGGCGAGTAACGTACCATAAACCAATAAGCATTTGTATATTTTGAACAATGTACACATAATTAGTTATCTTAATGTGACGAAAGTAGTTTTATAACTTTCCTGCAATGTGAATTCGGTAAGTTCAATCTAGTTACAACAACAACAACTCAGTATAATCTCACTTAGTGGGGTCTGTGGAGGGTAGTGTGTACGCAGATTTTATCTCTACCCTGGGGTAGAGAGGCTGTTTCCAAATAGACCCTCGACATCCTTCCCTCCAAGAACTTCCCACCTTGCTCTTGGGGAGACTCGAACTCACAACCATTTAGTTGGAAGTGGAGGTTCCTTACCATCAGAGCAACCTCTCTTGTCTAAGTTCAATCTAGTTAATATGATAAAAATAACGGAATTGACGGAACGGATTACTGAGGATGCAAATCTAGGGCTGGTATCTGGAAAAGTACGATCAATTACGGAAATTCTAAGTAAAACACCGGGACCGGAGAAGACGATTAGTGAAATCAACATGCCAACCAATCGGCCGGTACTACGGGAGAAGAAAGCAAACGTGACGCTGGTAGTGCTGCAGCAGAAGGCAAGGACCATACCTAGGTCAAAAGCGGAAAACATGCAAACTATTGTTCGGCTGGAGAATTCAATGTCTCCAAACACTGGAACACAGTAGGGTAGTGCAAATCCTATAACTCAAGGAAGTGAAGTGATTGAAGCAAAAACTAACGAAAAGGAACCTATTCTGGCGGAACAACAGACGGAGAAGGAAAACAATAGAAAGGAGAATAAGAATTGTGTGAACCTGTTTGAAGGGAACTTAATGGCTACTAAAGGTATGAATATCACTTTCATTGCTCCTCAAATTCGCAATGGTGTCAAAATTGTGCAATAGGAAAAGGAAGAGGTGGATAGGGAGACAGAGAAATGGCATAATGTTCTAATAATGTATGTAATTGGGGCAACACTTACAATTGGGGCTGTCGAACGATTCATTGCATCACAATAGAACTTCACAGCCAAACCTAAAGATTACTTTCACAATGAAGGCTACTTCATTGTCAAATTCACATGCAAGGAAGACCAGACCCTAATTGGGGAAACACTTACAATTGGGGATGTCGAACGATTCATTGCATCACAATAGAACTTCACAGCCAAACCTAAAGTTTACTTGCACAATGAAGGCTACTTCATTGTCAAATTCACATGCAAGGAAGACCAGAATGAGGTCCTGTTCTCAGGGCCAAACACAATCAACAACAAGCCTATAATAACCAAAGCTTGGACTCCAAATTTATATTTTGATGAAGATGTATTAAAAATAATACCCTTATAGATCAAACTTCCAAATTTACCACTCAATTGTTGGAGTATGAACTCATTAATCAGAATTGGTAGTGGACTAGCGAACCCTCTATATGCTGATGATTGTACAACAAAGGTCGAAAGGGTCTCATATGCAAGGATGCTCATTGAGATGGAGGTCACTGAACCATTGCCAACAAAGGTAACTATTAAAGATCCTAATGGAAAGATATTTGAAGAGGAGATAACATACGACTGGAGACCATTGTACTGTCATACATGCTTGTAAGTAGGGCATTACTGCCAACAAAAAGACAATGTGAGACATATCCAAACTACAAGGAACTAAGAACAACAAACACAAGCTATGAAGAAGCCTACAAAGCAGGTATGGGTGAAAGCAGGGCAAAGCAAAACTGTAACACAAATGGAAACTAAAAATTACAAGGAAGAAACAAGCAATAAGGGGAAAGCTAAAGAATGTGAGGAAGGCTGGACAGAAGTGCGTGGCAGATCAGCTGGGAAGACAATTAAAGCAGGCCAACTAGAGAATACACAGCAGTTGCTTAGCGTAAATAGTTTTAATTCACTTAGTGAAGAAGAAAATCAACAGAGAATGGAACCACAATATGCACAGTATGAAGATGGGGGAGGAAGTAGCATAGGGGTGAAGAACATGACTCAATTTCCTTTTCTACCAAGATGAAGATAGTTACTTGGAATGTTCGAGGGGTGAATAAGTTGTATAAACAAAAGGAGACAAAGGAGTTTATTAGAGAAAATAATATTAGTACTATAGCAACAATAGAGAATAGAGCTCAAGAGAATAAAGCTACAAGTATAGTAAATAAAATTGCACCAGGATGGGACTGGATCACTAAGGCATCTCGTACACAAAGAGGGAGAATATGGCTTCTATGGAACCTTAGCCTTGTAGTGATAACTGAACTTGATGTGCATCCTCAATTCATACATGTTCAAGTGAAAGGGATAGTGTAAATGTTGAATATCACTTCATTGCAATTCATGACTTACATAGTATAAAGGACAGGTAGCTCTTATGGAAAAAACTGGAGCAAATGGAGTCATGGCAGCAAGGACCCCGGTTAATAATGGGGGACTTCAATGCCATATTGAATATAGAAGACATAATACATGGTACAGAGGTGCAGGATACAGAAACAAGAGACTTCAAAAAGCTTATGCTAGAAGTTGGGATGACAGAACTGCAACAATTGGAAGATCATACACATGAAGCAATAATCACATATATAGTAGGATTGATATAGGGATAGTTAACTCAAACTAGATAACTACAATGCCACATCTATCAGTGCAAGTTATGGATCCTATATTCTCATACCACTCTCCAGTCTACATTGAATTGGGTAGGCCTAAAAATAGATGCAGGAAAGCATTCAGATTCATGAACTGTATAGAAGACCATCCTAATTTCACCAAGGTAGTAGAGGACAGTTGGAGACAAATATTTACCTCAAATGGTAATTATAATTAGATTTGATTTTGTGGTTCTAAAAATACATGATTTATTTTTGTGCTAGTTGTTAGGTAGTAGATGCTAAGTATGAGACTAGAAAATAAAATGAGAGCTTGAAGGTCGAACTTTGTGCAAAACCGAGTAGCCTATACTGGGCTTCGAGGTAGAGCTAAGTGTTTAAGCTGTGTGTAGCCAATGAAGGACTAATAGTTCTAAGAGCTTTAATAAGGGCTCTTTATGATCAATGATAAAAAATAAATGAAGATCAATCAATGAAACACAATAAATGTAAGTAATAAATCAAAGGAAAGACAATAGAGAGTGTTTAAGTTAGAGAGCAGAGAATGTTCTTGTTCTTGTATTGAATATCATGTGTGCAAGAAATAGCAAGGGTCCCACTTATATAAGAGAAAAAATTCCAAAATGGTACATGTATAAATATTACAAGATAAAGTAGCTGGTATAGCTACTTAAAGGTCTGGTACAGACTTATACAATTCTTGCCTGCATCGTCAGCCTTGATCACGCGCCTGGGAATTTCCTACTTGTCCATGATAGCCGTCGATATGTGTTACCCCGAGGTCAGGCATATAGAACCCTCAGGATTGGACTAGAGCTGGACCCCGAGTCTTCTGAGCTACGGAATATCGTAACAATCATAAAATCGGACTTTCCGATTTTAGTCATGTACAGATAGTCCCCGCATTTTTTAGAGTAAAAATGATAAGAAATGGCCTTGAATTCTTGCCTCTTCGATACACCCATCATGAAATCAGTTGCGTCATATCAAGCGATTGATGTTACACAAAAGGATGACTAAAAGTAGCGTCCATACAGCCTTCGAAAAGCCTTTGAATTAACTGTAGCGGTTGGCTACCGTTTGGCCTTCCCTAACGTACATGTTTGGCTTCTATAATACTTCTTCCTCTGCCCCCTATTTTTCACTGTAAAAAAGATTTCTTCTTACTTCTCTCTTGTGCTCTTTCTCTGATTATGATCTCCTCTCTCCTCTAAAACCTTTAAACAAGAATGGCGAAGGCTTCCATCTCTGTCCCTCAGGAGGATGTGCCTCCCCTTTCTTCACGCTCGTCTAAGGGTAAGGCAATATTACCCCCATATATTGAGGAATTCATCCTAGTATCTTGTGAAATGACCTCCGATTTCAACGTCGAGAAGCTTTCTTCGAAACCGAGACAGTGTAAACCCGTGTCCTACTATATTAGTTTAGTAGTAGATGCTGAGAAGGTGAAGACTGACTGCCACTGGGGGAAATGGTGTTGGTGGATATTCCTTATCCCGGAGAGGACATAACGACATACAAGGCCGGCTTCCTTAGTGTGTATACCTAACCATTTACTTTCGGCCCGATGGAGCCATCCTCGCCTTTAATAAACCACGTGATCCTCGACTTTTATGAACGATATCAAGTGACTCTCAGCCAAATTCATCCATCGTTCTAGCAAATTATTTATTGACCAGATATTATGCGAACATGATTAAGGGGATGCCTTTCACCCTCGACTACCTGATTAGAATGTACAGTCCCTGACTTCTTCGAAGGGGCCTGATTAAGCTCCGATGTCGGGCCTCGAAAACATTTTTTGCTTGTACTAACGAGGTTAGGGACAGAGGGTGGATGAGCCGTTTCGTCCGAGTTAGGACCTCGGACCTAATACCAGTGGAGAAGATGTCGTTCCCCAAAAAGTGGAACATGAAACGTAAGTGGATACGTTGATTAAGTTTTTTCTTTCCCTTTAGGATCAATTTCCCCATGAACTGACTTCCTCTGGTAATGCAGCTGATGCGGTGTACCCCGGCGCAGTTAGGGATCTCTCGAGCTGGATTCACCAGTTGGATTCGACCTGCCCATATGTCGAGAGTGTGTGGAAAGACTTATCTAGGGCTCGATAGGAGGCCAAGGACCATGGTGAGCCCTCACTTCTGCTGTAGTTGAATCTCTTAGAAGAACTATCGCCAAATGTGCCATCATTCCTTGTGTTTGTATTTTGTGTTTGTGTAGATCTGGGAGAGGCCTCCTTTATGAGAGAAGCACCGCTTGGGGAAGCAGATACCCCAAAACCTGACAAAGAGGAGAAAAGACAAAGGGAATCAACGACTGAGCCTACGAAATCCAAGAAAGCCAAAGTGGAAGAAACTAAGGCTGATTCAGCAGCCTTAACTCCAGGAGTAGCAAGGAGTCCCCGAGCTGAAGGTAAGGAGAAAAATGATTCCTTGGTAGCGTCCGAGGGAGGGAAAAACCTGATTGCCACTCATACTGCTGAGACAGTGTCTTCCAAGTTGGAACTTGATGTTGTTGTTGTCCTACCTTGGGCTGAAGAGGCCTTCGAGGGTGTATCAGGTAATGTCCTTAAGGCAGTTGACGGCCAAATTATGCCTCGAGCTGAGGTGCATTTGGTAGGCGGCCCGGGGGAGCCTAGTTCTGAAGCTTTCCTAAAACAAGAGATGGTCCCGATTGATCCAATCGGGGCTATTGAAGTGAGCGACTCCCCTCCGATACTGCCTTTCCTTCCAAGGGAGATGCGGGATGCCAAAATAAGGAATCTTCCGATATGGGGGCACCCGTCAGAGATAAAGATGCATTTGAGAAGCTTCTTGTTGCACCCAAGAAAAACCTCTCGGAGCATCACTTATTTTCAGTGAGATCGATAGGCTCTATGAGCAGGTAATATTTGTAAATTTTGCTCGTCGTCCTGATCTTCGCCTTTCTAACTTTGTCTCTTTTATGGTTCTAGGCCAAGGTGCTTTATAATTAGACCTTTGCCCGATTTCAAGCTAAGTTGACTCACAACGAGGGTGAGCGCAGAAAGTTCACCTCAAAAGACGATGAGCTTAGAGCTCTTTTCACCAAGAAGGAGGAGGAACTCCATGGTCTTCGGGACTATTTGGAGGCGGCGTCCTATGAGAAAATGCATTTCGCTGAGCAAGTTATGTAGTTTCTGTTTGCTTTTGTCTAAGCGTTTACCTGATTTCAGCGTTTTAACACCTTTGGGCTTATCTACGCAGCTTGAGAAAAAGGATTTCCTAGTGAGGGAGGAGCTCCGAGCCAGAGACTTCGAAATATTTGAACTCAAACGGTATGTGAGTAAGATAGCTTCCGAGAGAGATACCCTTCGGGGGAAGGTGGTCTTAGTCGGGCATCAGCTTCTTGATGCGAGGGCGGAGAGTAATAAGTATAAAGATCATTATACTGAGTTAGTTGTTGCACTATTCGAAATCAAATTTGAAGTCGAGGCACTCATATCCTCGCATAAGGTGGATGATGTTGCTACAAATGCTCAGGACAGGAGAGTGCCCGAAGAAGCTGAGCTGTAATTGACTCGAGCCATGGAACATGCTCGGTTAGAATCTCGGATGCGGACTCTCAAGGATATATATGTAGGGGGCATTGATCTTTCTACCAAGATCGAGAGGGTAAAGACCCTAGAAGAGAAGGCTGTGGCCCTGCTTGCTTTTGAAAGTGAGTCGAGCAGTGGCTTGGAAGATGATGAGGATAAAGGCAAAATCCCCAAATGGGAAGAGGTTGTCGAAGACCCTGGGGTCGTGGTCGAAGCCGTTGGGGGCACAACCTCTGAGGGAGCCATCGAAGGCATAGACCTGGTGGTAGGTTAGGGTTTTATTTGTTCTCTCCCTTGTAAGGCTTTATAGGCTTTGTAAATGTACCCTTGTGAACAATATATATAAAAAGCCTTTCGTTTTTCATCATCTCTTGTTTTTCCTTTGCTTTGACGATTGGTCCAAAAATCTAGACCTCAGATTAAACCCTTGGGTTCTTGCCACTGCTGGGCAGTTTGTGACCGAAAATTGACTATTTGTGGCTTAGTCCCCAAGTCAGGTTATTGACTCGAGTTTATCGACCTTTACGTCTAGAAATCGGCCCTGAGATTATTTAGGTCGGCCCTTAGGCTCTTATGCATTGGGTCGATGTGACCTCTAATTAGCCTTGAGGCACTTTTAAGCTGACGACAATAGCACTTATGCATTGGGTCGGTACGACCTTTATTTCAAGCTGGAGACAATGGCTCTTACGCATTGGGTCCCGTATGACCCTTAATTTAAGCTAGCGATAGTGGCTCTTATGCATTAGGTCGGTACGACCCTTAATTTAAGCTGGCGATAGTGACTCTTACGCATTGGCTTGGTACGACCCTTTGTATAGGCTCTATTTTTCCCTCGTTGAAGTTTTTACATTCGTCCGACTCTTTGATGGTTCGATAAGAACCTCGATTGTGAGCTGTTATGTGATGATAGATGAGAACCTCAGGAGGTTTCGCTTGATGGCTGAATTGTTTCGAAGCCTTTTTATTGTTTAGAGCTGATATGATCGAACCTCTTTTGCTTATGCCGAGGGTAACCTTATTAACCGGCTCTTTTCGAGGTATTTTGAAGTAATTGAAGGCCTGTGATTTTATGGCGATGGTCTGGCATCCCCCAGTTGCATAAGTTTTGTTGGAGCCTTGTGACCGGAGTCATTGTGTTTGGTCGTAGCCTTTTAGTCCCCGAGTTAGGTAGCCTCGGCGTCTATATCGAGGGTATGCCTTTTTAGGGGTCTTACAAGTTCCAATATAGCCTTCACTTTAAGATCGGGATTATGCCTTTTGTAAGGTCTTATAAATTTGAGCATGCGTTGCTTAAGGTCTTATAGATAGGTTACTTGGCACAAGTATAATTTATGCCTTACTTGAGGTCTTACAATTTGGTGTTTCCTTATAGAGGTCTTACACTATTGATAATGCTTCATGGAGGTCTTTAAGATCGGGCTCGAGGTTGCCCGCTCGGGGTCTTATGGCCTCAGGTTTTTGGTAGCTCAATGGGGTGACAGTCGGTGACCATCCCCGAGATATCGAGAGTTTTTGGCTTTGGATCCATTTTTTGTAAACTTGATGTTGCCCCATCGAGTGCTTACGAGCTCGAAGTTTCCGACCCAGAGGTCTTACAACTTCAAGCTTTTGATGTCAGTCCTCGATAGTTTGAGAAATTTCTGGCGCTGGGGACATTGTTTGTAAAAATAGCAAACTTCTTTGAAGCGCAAAGCGTTTTGATGGTAAAGGATACTCCTTTGATTACTTGGTACAAGTATACATGTTTTTGCCGTCGAGGGTTCGATTATACTGTACAGACACGGTTCTTTTGACCGTTTGGCCAGATACATCATTTTTCTATCGAGACCCACTTTGGCTTATTTTGATTTCTCCGGGGAGGTGATCTCCAAGGGGGATGCCCCCAGTATTCGAGGTTGATTTGAAGAGAAGTCTTGAATACTTGCTAAGTTCTTCGTGGGTAGCATATAGATGTTGCCTCGTTAAAAACCTTGCCAGTAAAAACCCTTTTTGATATGAAATCCGAGCGAAGGAAAATAGTGCAATGCATGCTTTAAAACCCAAGGTGATTGAGTTGTAGGATGTTTCGATGTCTTCCATCGAGCACCTTAGCAGTAATAGCTTTTGTGCATTGATATGTTCCAATAGCTTAGAAGTTGTTCGCCTTCCATGGTACTGAGCTTGTACAACCCTTTGCCGATAACTCTGAGGATGCGGTACAGTCCTTCCCAGCTTGGGCCTAGCTTCCCTTCATTAAGGTTTCAAGTGTTCAGTGTGACTTTTCTCAGGACTAAGTACCCGACTCCGAAATGTCGGAGATTATTTATCGTGTTATAGTAATTTTCGATTCTTTGTTTTTGGGTGGCCATCCGGACCAATGAAGCTTCCCGTTTTCCATCTAATAGTTCGAGGGTTGCAGTTATAGCTTCGTTGTTTGAGCTCTCGGTGGCATGCCTAAATCTGGCACTTGGTTCCCCGACCTCGACCGATATTAATGCCCTAGAGCCATATACGAGAGAGAAAGGCCTTTCTCCTATGCTCGATTTTGGAGTTGTTCGATATGCCTATAGTACCTCGGGCAACATTTCTCTCCATTTTCCTTTTGCATTTTCCAACTTCTTTTTCAAGTTTTTAATGGTGGTCTTATTTGTGGACTTGGCCTGGCCGTTTGCACATGGGTGGTAGGGTGTTGATAGGATCGTTTTGATTTTATGATCCTCAAGGAACTTTGTTACATTGCTCCCGATGAACTTCTTCCCGTTATCACATATTATCTCAGAGGGAATCCCGAATCAACATAGGATATGGTCCCAGATGATGTTAATGACTTCTTTTTCCCTTATCTTCTCGAAGGCCAGCCTTCCACCCATTTTGAGAAGTAGTCCGTCAAAAATAAAATAAATCTAGCTTTACCTGGGGCCATCGGTAGGGGTCCAACGATGTCTATTCCCCACTTCATGAGCGACCATGGTGACAAGACGGAATGCAGTTGTTCACCGGTTTGGTGAATCATTGGTGCAAATCTTTGGCATTTGTCGCACTTTTGGACAAATTCTTTGGTGTCCTTCTCCATGTTGTCCCAATAGTAGCCTGTTCTGATCACCTTTCGGACTAAGGAGTCGGCACCGAAGTGATTTTCGTAGGTGGCCTCGTGGATTTCTCGGAGCACATAATTTGTGTCCCCCGGTCCCAGTCATACTGTTATAGGCCCATAAAAGGTTCTTCTGTATAGAATTTTGTTTTCGTCGAGCGAGAACTAGGCTGCTTTGGTTCGCAGGGCCCTCAAGTCTTTTGGGTTTGTGGGTAGCTTTCCACTTTCCAGAGAGTTGATATAATTATTTCTCCAATCCCATGTCAGGCTAGTGGAGTTGATCTAGGCATGGCCTTCTTCCATCACTGATTTGGATAGTTGAACAACAGCCCGGGGGAGTATGTCATCTTCCTCAACTAATGATCCCAGGTTTGCGAGCGCATCGGCCTCACTATTCTGCTATCGAGGTATATGAACCAGAGTCCATTCTTTGAAGTGGTGCAATGTGACTTGAATTTTGTCTAAGTATCTTTGCATCCTGTCTTACCGAACCTCGAAGCTCCCATTTACCTGATTTACCACCAGAAGGGAATCACATTTTTCTTCGATTACTTCCACTCCTAGGCATTTGGCCAATTTCAGACCTACAATCATAGCCTCATACTCGGCTTCGTTATTAATTAACCTTACAGTTGTTATAGATCGCCCAATCATGCCGCCCGTAGGCGGCTTCAGAACTATGCTGAGCCTGGACCCTTTCACGTTCGAGACACCATCAGTGAATAAGGTCCATACCCCCGATGATGTGCCCATTTTCAGCAGGAGTTCTTTCTCTACCTCGGGCACGAGGGCTGGCATAAAGTTAGCCACAAAATCTGCCAAAATTTGGGACTTAATAGCCGTTCGGGGTTGATATTCGATATCATACCCCCCAAGCTCGATGGCCCATATGGCTAGTTGGCCCGATAATTTGGGCTTATGCAATATGCTTCGAAGAGGATATGTCATTAAAATACAAATACGATGGCATTGAAAATAAGGTTTTAATTTTCGAGATGCGCTTATCAATGGAGGAGCCAATTTTTCCAGGTGTAGATACCTGGTTTCGGCATCTCCCAGGGTTTGAATTACATAATAAACATGGAATTGCGTACCTTGTTCTTCTCTAACCAACACACCACTTACCGCTACCTCGGATACGGTTAGGTACAAATATAGCATTTCACCCTCCTTTGGGGTGTGGAGTAAAGGTGGGTTGTCAGATATCGCTTCAACTCCTCTAAGGCGCGTTGGCATTCTAGAGTCCATTCGAAGCTGTTTTTCTTTTTGAGCAAGGAGAAGAAGTGATGACTTCTGTCTGATAACCTCGATATGAATCGGCCCAAGGCTGCTATCTGCCCGGTCAGCCATTGCACAGCCTTCACATTGTTTACCACCGTGATTTCTTTGATGGCTTTGATTTTGTCGGGGTTGATCTCAATCCCCCTGTTTGACACCATGAAGCCTAATAATTTACTCGAACCCACTCCGAACGCACATTTCTCGAGATTGAGTTTCGTGTTGTAGCTTTTGAGGATGTCGAATGTTTCCTGCAAATGAGTCAAATGGTCCTCTGTGCGCAGGGAATTATCTAGCATATCATCAATGTAAACTTCCATAGATTTGCCTATTTGATGTTTGAACATCTTATTAACTAGGCTTTGGTAAGTGGCTTCTATGTTTTTCAGCCCGAAGGGCATCACATTGTAGAAGTATGTACCATACTTCGTGATGAAAGAAGTCTTCTTCCTGTCCTCGGGGTTCATCTGTATTTTATTGTACCCCGAGTAGGCACCGAGAAAGGTGAGGATCTTGTGGCCGGTCGTGGCATCGATCAGGCGGTCGATGTTGGACAACGAGAATGAATCTTTGGGGCACGCTTTATTCATGTCTTTATAATCTACACATATTCTTAATTTATTCCCCTTTTGGGAACTACCACCACATTAGCCAACCATTTGGGGTATTTTACCTCCCTAACAGACCCTATTTTGAGGAGTTTTGTTACCACGTCCTTGATGAACGTGTGTTTTACCTCAGATTGAGGTCTTCTTTTTTGCTTCACCGGTTTGAACCTAGGGTCGACACTCAGTCGACGGATGGTTTTTTCCGGCGGGATCCCTGCCATGTCTAAATGGGACCAAGCAAAGCAATCAATGTTATTAATAAGAAATTGAATGAGTTTTTTCCTTAGTTCGGGGGTTAGTCTCATTTCCAGTTATACCTTTCGATCGGGGAGATGGTTGATCAAAATAGCTTGCTCTAGTTCTTCAATTGTTGACTTTGTTGCATCCGATTCTTCGAGGGTAATGAAGGTTCGGGGAGTGAAGAAGTCTTTTTCATCGTCCTTGAGGGTCTGTTTGTCTACCGGCTGCTTCGAGGCGGAGGACATAGAAGTTGGTACCTCCTCGTGAACTGTGAACATCTCCTTTGATGCATGTTGTTCCCCATATACCATTTTTATACCATCTGTCGCACCCCTTTTTTTCCCTCTGAGGAGAGAGAAATTCGAGTTTCGACATTTATGGGGGGTAATAACTCGTTTCCTTTTGGGATTTGGGTATTTTAAGAGTCGCCACCTAACGGATTATGGTGCGTTAGGGCACCTAGAGCGATTAACTCTTAGACTAGTTTGCATTTCCAAAGATTTGGGGTAAGGGCTCGAAATAAATCTGGGCAGTCTCAAATAACAAAGCGCAGTTTTATAGTTGCAGAATTTTAATTGCCCTATAGGCTTTCCTAAGCGCATAACAGTGGTATCCTAAGAGCATGATATCTACGTTGATTTGGAATGCAGTAAAGTAGTGAACAATTTTAAATTGGGTGATTTGAGATCCTATAGACATGCTTTCTAGCGGTACTAATTTAAAGCAGTGTTTGAAAACTTATTAAAGAAACGGACAGATTAATTAATTAAACCAATTCAGAATGAACAATCATGAATTAAACTGATTTATTTAACTAAACTGGTTTTAAGTTCTATAGGCATGATTTCTACTGCAGCTGATTTCAATTCCTATAGGCATGGTATCCACTTATTAAAAGCTGACTCTTGAACTTATAGGCATGATTTCTAAGAAGACGAATGTGAATACATGCTATAACGAAAACGGATCCTCAATTGCTTTACACTCTATAGGCATGATATCTAATTATAAGGCTGATTTTAACCCTATAGGCATGATATCTATTATTAAAGCCATTTAGATCCTATAGGCATGGTTTCTAATATTGTGGAAATAAAGCAAACATGGCAAACACATTGAATTAACACAACCCTATAGGCATGGTATCTACCCAAGTTACCTAACATATATATATATATATATATATATATATATATATATATAACTACCCGCCCCTTTTTACCTAATCACCCCAATGTTGTTTACAATAATTATTATAGACCAAAGAATTAAATAAAAATGCATAAATAAATAGGAATTAATCTATAGGGAGCCTGCAGTAGGCCCAAAGGACTTCCCAAGCCTTCAATAGCCTCAAATGCCAAAGTTCCATAGCCAATTTCATGTCTAGGTGTGTCAGAGTTTCCTAAGGATCTCAAGGATCCCGGGCAGTGCTCACACCTAGACCTTTTCTCAAATAATAACTAATTTATATGCAGTGTGGAAAGACCAACTCTGAGATGCCGGAGTTCAGAGAGATCTCAAGGATCTCAAGGCACTACACATGTCAGAGGGGCAGAACCTAATATTCTAAGAGTAATATGAGAGTTCATGATGACTTTGAAAGAATTTGGTAAACATTAGAAAGAATGTCTTTGTAATAGAAAGAATTTTATGAAAATCAGAACATTGTTAGAGTAGGAATAGTTTGAGAAAACATGAAGAACATTGTTAGAGTAGGAATAATTTGAGAAAACATGAAGAACATTTTATTAAAAAAATTAGAAAGCAAGTAAAAAAAACACACAGTTTCAGAATAGACCTCACACAAGGGAAAGGGCTAGGGGGGCACCTAGAATGTGCCTTAGTGATGGCAATTAAACACATAGATTGTAGTTGCAAAGTTAAGTTGAGAACACAAAGATTTTAGACATAAATGGGATCTCATTAGTGAAATAGAACAAGATGGACTAAGATGAACAAACTAGACAAACGCTTCATGAAATATTCAAGGTCTTAGAAATACTAGTCATATATAGAACAGGCAGGACTTGGTCATGCTAGGTGAAATGCGGCTTGGGACATGCTAGTGAACCAATTATTTAAAGCAGGATTGGCATGCAAAATAGTATAACAGCTATATCCTTAAACAGAATAAGCTGAAACATGCTTTGTGATACTGTAATCTAGGCATGTTGATTGCATATTAAGTAGAATAGCACATAGAATTGGAAATCACAAATTGGTGAACTGCAGCAACAAAGAAAACACCTAGTTTAGAATGTGAATTGAATCAGAACATACTAATTAAGGAGATAGTACAGAGTACAGAGTAGAGATGATGCAAGTAGCCAGCCTTTGCTTACAGCTGGCTGGGCTAATAAGAATTGCAAGGAACAGAAGAGAGTAGAGAGCTTTGAGAGTATAATAGTATAGATGAACTAGTGTTCGTTGTCCAGAACTTAAAATAAGAGGGGGTTTATATAGTAATCAAAAGATTAACAAATAAGGTAGGAGATCAATTAAGTCGCAAATCAGGGAAGTCACATATAAATCAGCAAGTCCTTCCCTTAATTAAGGGACAATCAAATCAATGGTAAAAGCATGCTAGGTATTTAAGGAAAAGAATCAAGTGAGGTTTAGGTATAGAGTAGGTAATTCGGGGTAAATATAGAAGTTTCAACTAAGGAAACATTCAGTAAGAATCAGCAAAATACAAACAAGGGAAGGAAAAATTAATTAAGGCAGGCAATTTAATCAAATCGAGTAGAAAGGTAAGAATCGAAAGTTTAAGGGAAAATGTTCAAATCAAACCAGAAAATAAGGGATTCAAAATAATCAAAGGTACAATTAAAGAGAAAGTCATGAAAGAGTCAGCAAGTTTAGTATATAAAATAAGACATGAATAGTTAGGAATTGACACATAACTTTAACAAAAGAAAAAGTTAAACGATACTGATTCAATGGGAAAGCTACGGGTCTTGACATGAATAGTCAAGATGAACATAAGCATATAGAATCAGTGAAAGGGTTGAACTAAGAAATTCAGTAGAAGCATATTAGGACAAGAAAATCATGAGAAATCACAAGAACTCAAAGCAAGAACACACTCAGATGTACCAGTACTCAGAAACCAAACGAAGAACCCCAAAAATTAGGGCTTTCAGTACAAGCGATCTAAGGTTGTAGCAGACTTATAAAATCAGTCAAAACATATGAGAAGCAGAAGATTAAACTAAAAAAATTATCAAACATTTTGTAAAAGAAATTCCGGAAACCCTAGTTTAGAAAAAAGATGAAAATCACTTGAAAATAATACGATTCTGTAAAGAACCTCAAGGTGATTGTAAAACTCACATGAAACAAGTCTAAATCCTCTCAGATCTGTACAAATCTAAGAGGTTCAAAAAAAGAAATTAGGGATTTGAAGAGAACAACACAGAGGTGAAGAAACATGCTTAGAAAACCATTGATCGTCGTCAATATAGGACGATCTTGCTCGGAATCACTTTAAAATGGCCTAAAACAGGCAAAAGAGGAACCATAGATGCAAGCCAACTAGCCCTGGTCCCTTGAGGGCCCTAGAGATGGCGAGATTAACGTGAGGAAGGCCATGGAGGCCTGAGAGGTGGTGAGAGGTCATCGGAGATGGCCATAGGTGAGTGTCAGCGAGGTTTGATTAGGGTTAGGTTTGAGAGAATTTGAGAGTAGAGAGGGGTTTCAGGGCGTTGGGTAGTGTAAAATGATAGGGTTTGGGGGTGGTCTTTTGGGTTTATTTTAGGAAGGTCGTTTATGGCCGTTGAACTTTATGATCACCGGCCGAGATTAAAGGGTATTGGGGGCCGGATCGGGTCTTCAGGGTTTGGGATGGGTAATTTACTTGGGGATTGGGCTGGTAATTGGGCGAAAATGGGGATGAAATTGGAAATAAAATAGGCTAGATTTTAAATAGTCATTTTTAATAGTTATATAATTTATAAAAATAGTAAATGATTTCCCAAAAACATTTTCGTGTACTAAAAATGATTTCAAATAGTTTTTTAACATTTTAAATATATAAAAGATCATTTTATGTATCAATAATGTAATTATGCATTAGCAGGGCTATTATTGCAAAGATATGCACAACAACAACAACAACCCAGTATAATCCTACTTAGTGGGGTCTGGGGAGGGTAGTGTGTACGCAGACCTTACCCCTACCCTGGGCTAGAGAGGCTATTTTCAAATAGACCCCCGGTATTCTTCCCTCCAAGAACTTCCCATCTTGCTCTTGGGGAGACTCGAACTCACAACCCCTTGGTTGGAAGTGGAGGTTGCTTGCCATCAGAGCAATAATTATCTTTCAAATTATTTGCGGTGATTTAGTCATCTATATTCTTTATTTATTCCAAAATAGTGTTTAAATATTTTTAGTGCATTTTTTATAATTGCATTTACATTTTTAGGCTAAATTGCAAAGATATGCAATTTAGCCTAAAAATGTAAATGCAATTATAAAAAATGCACAAAAAATATTTAAAAACTGTTTTGGAATAAATAAAGAATTTATATGACTAAATCACCACAAAAATAATATGAAAGATAATTATTGGAAATTATATAAATAAGAAAGAGAAGAAATAAATCAATTTGGAGCTTTTAAAAATTATAAAAAATGCTTATGCATGCTTATAACTGCATATGTGCTATTTTAACAGTATATATATGTATTAAAAAAATATATGAGGAAAAATTGGGTATCAACAACTGCCCCTCTTTACTCAGGAAGGATGAAAGAGTTTTCGGGTAAAAAAATGATGGCCAATTTTGACTGGACGGGATGTTTTGAAAGACAGAGGCCGAACTCTGGCCTTGAGTTGCCTACATATCCCTGGTTTTACAGGAATTAGGACATGTGTAGTTCTGGATTCATTGGCGGAATATACCGATGAAGTCATTGCAAGAACGGACACGGGATGCACGAGCGGTTGTGGTGAACGGTTAAGGTTTGAGATAGTTGAAGGAACTTGGGCGAGGTCACTCCTGTTAGGATAGCGATTGCTTGCTAGTAACCTGCAGATGAAAAGATGCAGCCGACATGTATTTGTGCGAAAATTTAAACACGATGCACATTCCCTTTGGACCATGAAGGATGTCTTTGGATGGTTAAAGATGACGTCCTTGGACCATGACGTCCTGGGCCATGAATTGTTTGGTGAGGGATTAGTAGGCTATGAAATGATGTTCTCGGGCCATGCATATGATGCCTCCAAAAGATGACACCTTTGAATAATGATATGCAAAGTTGAGGGATCCTCAGGCCATGGCATGATGTCTTCCGACTATGAGGATAATGCCTTTTAGACTATGACGCCTTTAGATAGATTAGCGATATTTCATCCCATGAGATGCAATACAATGATGTTAACAAGACAACGATTAGTCTTGGGGAATGAAGGGCAGAGCATAGCCCGATAGAAAAGCAAATAGATAGTACTAGAAAAGAGCAATATTTATGTAAGGAGGGAATGCTTAGTCCCATGTAAATGTGGAGGCAGGGATTGGCCTCATGCATATACAGAGGCAAGGATTAGCCTCATGCAAATATGGAGTCAGGGATTAGCCTCATACAAGTGTGGAGGAAAGGATTAGTATCATGCAAATACGAAGGCAAGGATTAGCCTCGTGTAGATAGGGAGACAAGGATTAGCCTCACGCAAATGTGGAGACAAGGATTAGCCTCATGCAGGTATGGAGGCAAGGATTAGCCTCATGCAGGTAGGGAGGCAAGGATTAGCCTCATGCAAATGTGGAGGCAGGGATTAGCCTCATGCGTATATGGAGGCAAGGATTAGCCTCATGCATGTGGGGATGAAAGGATTAGCCTCATTCAAATATAGAGGCAGGGATTAGCCTCATGCAAATGTGGAGGTGGGGATTAGCCTCATGCAGATGTAGGGGCAAGGATTAGCCTCTTGCAAATATGGAGGCAGGGATTAGCCTCATGTAAATATGGAGGCAGGGATTAGCCTTATACAAGTGGCGAGGTAAGGATTAGCCTCATGCAAATATGGAGGCAGGGATTAGCCTCATGCAAGATGGGAAGGCAAGGATTAACCTCATGCAAATATGGAGGCAAGGATTAGCCTCATGAAAGATAGGGAGGCAAGGATTAGCCTCAAGCAAATGTGGAGGCAGAGATTAGCCTCATGCAGAGAGAAAGTAGCAAATAAGAGTAGTATATGTCTTAACTAGAGATATATTTGGTGTCTGATGTCCTGATTGATAGCGAATTTGTTTTGTGTATACATATCTACGAATGTTATCGTTACGTCAAATGTGTCTGCATCCAAAGAAAAATTATAAGTTTTGTGAGGGGAGGTTGGTTCGTGTTTCTGCCTGCTGGCCTTGCTTTGCTCCGTTTTGGAGGCCTTTTTGAGTTCCCCAAGGTAACACCTGACTGTTACGGAATAAAGGTTTTTCCAAAAATATGCAATTATTGATAAAAATAAAGTCATTTTAGAAACATATACACACACACACACACACACACACACACACACACACACACACATATATATATATATATATATATATATATATATATATATATATATATATTTATATCAAGTACTTTTGGATGAACTAGTGACTGTAACACATTTCAGACACATTACAGCTTCCTCATGTTAGAATTTTGAGGGTCCTCCTCAAAATTTTGCCCCAGTTTGGTAGATGATCCCTCAACCGTTTGCGAGTAATGAGACTTGTTGAACCTTCTTATGAATTTTGAGAATCCTTCTCAAAATTCTGCCCCAGTTTCTTAACCGATTTCTGACCGTCTGGTATATGTTGGAACTGGCTAGACTTGCTCCGGAATTTTGAGGGTCCTCCTCAAAATTCTGTCCCAGTTTCTGATTTTGGGGGACAATAGAAATTTTATTATGATATGACCGAAATCATAAGGCTGCCTACGTATCCCCTCTTAAACGGGAATCAGGTCATGCGTAGTTCAATTACATAAGATGGGAAAGGTAAATAATCTAAGCATAGTTTCTCTTGACTACGTCTGAATTGATTGGTTTTGACCAGATTTCTCCATCCATTTCTGCAATTATGAGTGCTCCTCCTGTTAGCACCCTGTGAACCATGTACGGACCTTGCCAGTTGGGAGAGAATTTCCCTTTGGCATCATCTTGATGTGGGAAGATCTTCTTCAGTACCAACTATCTTGGTGCAAATTGCCTTGGTTTGACCCTTTTGTTGAAAGCTCTTGGCATTCTGCTCTAATAAAGTTGTATGTGACACACTATGTTTATCTTCTTTCCATCTTTGAGGGCCAATTGTTCATAGTGACTCCTTATCCACTCTGCATTGCCGAGTTCTGCTTTTTGTATGATTCTTAAAGAAGGAATCTCTACCTCGGCTAGGATGACAGCCTCGGTACCATAAACCAACATGTATGGAGTTGCCCCGGTTGATGTGCGAACTATAGTGTGGTATCCCAATAAAGCAAAAGGTAGCTTCTTGTGCCATTGTTTGTGGTTTTTTACCATCTTCCTTAGTATCTTCTTGATGTTTTTCTTGGCGGCTTCTACGGCTCTATTCATATGAGTTCTATAGGCTGTGGAATTCTTGTGCTTGATTTTGAAAGTTTCACATATGGATTTCATCAAATAACTGTTGAGATTGGCGGCATTATCAGTAACAATGGACTCGGGAACTCCGAATCGGCAAACAATACGATCTTTGACAAAATCTGCGATGACTTTCTTGGTCACAGCTTTGTATGATGCAACCTCTACCCATTTTGTGAAGTAATCAATGGCTACCAAGATAAACTTGTGTCCGTTTGAAGCAGTGGGCTCAACCGGACCAATAACATCCATTCCCCAGGTGGCGAATGGCCAAGGTGAGCTTGTTGCATTGAGCTCGTTCAGCGGCACTTTTATCATATCGGCGTGTACCTGGCATTGGAAGCATTTATGGACATACTGCATGTAATCTGTCTCCATGATCGTCCAAAAGTAACCGGCCCTAAGTATCTTCTTAGCTAAGATAAAACCATTCATGTGCAGACCACAGGGTCCAATATGTACATCCTCAAGTAGTTTAGAAGTTTCCCTTGCGTCGACACATCTTAGTAACCCCAAATCAGGAGTTCTTCTATACAGATTTCCTCTACTGTGGAAGAAGTGATTGGACAATCTCCGGAGTATGCGTTTCTGCTTGTGGTTTGCATGCTCCGGATATTCTCCCTTTGACAAATACTTTTTGATGTCATGAAACCAAGGCTTTCCATCTATTTCTTCTACAACATGAGCACAATATGTCAGCTGATTATGAATCTTCACTAGAATGGGATCAACATAATTCTTCTCTGGATGTTGTATCATAGATGACAAGGTGACCAAAGCTTCGGCGAACTCGTTCTGAATTCTGGGCACATGTCGTAACTCTATCTTCGTGAACCTCTTTCTTAATTCTTGCACATGGTGCAGATATGGCAATATCTTGGAATATTTGGTGGCCCATTCTCCTTGTACCTGGTGCATGATCAAATCTGAATCACCGATTACCAGTACCTCCTGAATATTCATGTTGATTGCCATGTTGAGTCCTAGTATGCAGGCTTCATATTTTGCCATGTTGTTAGTGCAGGGAAATCTAAGTTTAGTAGATATTGGATAATGTTGCCCTGCTTCTGATACCAAAACTGCTCCAATGCCCACTCCTCTGAAATTTGTAGCTCCATCAAAGAACATCCTCCAACCATCGTATGCTTCAGTAATGTCTTCTCCTGCGAACGATACTTCTTCATCAGGAAAATATGTTTTCAAGGGTTTGTATTCTCCTCTCACTGGATTTTCAGCAAGGTGATCTGCCAATGCTTTCCCTTTGACTGCCTTTCGAGTTACATAAATGATGTTGAACTCACTCAACAGTATCTGCCACTTGGCTAACTTCCCAGTCGGTATGGGTTTCTAAAATATGTACTTCAGTGGATCCATCCTGGATATAAGGTAGGTGGTGTAGGCACAGAAGTAATGCCTCAATTTCTAATCTGTCCAGGTCAAAGCACAGCAAGTGCGTTCAAGCAGAGAGTACCGTGCTTCGTAAGGTGTGAACTTCTTACTTAAGTAATATATGGCTTGCTCCTTTCTTCCTATCTCATCATGCTGTCCCAAAACACATCCGAAGGCTCCATCCAATATGGATAGATAAAGTAGCAAAGGTCGTCCTAGTTCTGGCGGGACCAGAACTGGTGGTTTGGACAGGTACTCCTTGATCTTGTCAAAAACTTTCTAACAATCCTCGGTCCAACTTGTCTCGGCATCTTTCCTTAGCATTTTGAAGATGGGTTCACATATAACTGTGGACTGTGCTATAAAGTGACTAATATAATTAAGACGTCCTAGGAAGCTCATCTTGTCCTTTTTGCTCCTAGGTGGCGGTAACTCTTGAATAGCTTTGACTTTAGATGGATCGATCTCGATCCCTTGATGACTAACAATAAATCCCAATAACTTTCCTACGGGAACCCAGAATTCACATTTTGCGGGGTTCAACTTTAAGTTGTACCTCCTTAGCCTGTCAAAGAACTTTCTCATGTACGCTATGTGATTTGCGGACCTCTTGGATTTGATAATGACGTCGTCCATATACACCTCTATCACCTTGTGCATCATATCATAAAAAATGGTTGTCATGGCTCTCATGCAAGTAGCCCCAGTGTTCTTTAGACCAAATGACATCATCTTGTAATAGTATACTACCCAATGTGTAATAAAGGTTATTTTCCCGCATCTTTTTCATCCATACAGATCTAGTGATAACTTGCGAATCAATCTACAAAGGATTGGAGTTCATGCTTGGCGCAGTTGTCGATCAAAATGTGTTGTTTGGTAGTGGAAATTCATCCTTGGGACTTGCTCTATTTAAATCCCGACAATCAACACATACCCTAACTTTCCCATCCTGAGAACTTTGGCTTTGATCTGCTTGGTAACTTCCTCTTTGATTTTCAAGCTCATGTCTGGTTTGAATTTTCTGAGTTTTTGCTTCACTGGTAGATGCATGGGATTAGTAGGCAACATG
Source organism: Nicotiana sylvestris (assembly GCF_000393655.2). Lineage (NCBI taxonomy): Eukaryota > Viridiplantae > Streptophyta > Magnoliopsida > Solanales > Solanaceae > Nicotiana > Nicotiana sylvestris. The sequence goes on along the minus strand of NC_091057.1, from coordinate 59,206,495 downwards.
TGAGCCACTATGGACGTGCACAAACTGGTCATGTCATCATATGACCATGTGAAAATGTCCTCATACTCTTTTAGGAAACGGATGTACTCTTCCTTCTCTATTGGTGACAAATGAATGCTGATGCGAGTCTCCTTGACGGTCTTGGCATCCCCCAAATTTACTGCTTCGGTTTTGTTCAGATTGGACTTAGGCTTATTTTCAAAGTTTTCAACTTCCTTGACAACTTCCTCGGGTATCTAATCTTCTGAATCACTATTCTCATCTTGTGTTGCCTCGTTACATGTCACAGTCACCCGTAATAATAACGTTGTAGAAAGAAAAGTATAAAAAATTAGTAATGAATAATAAAGAGCAAATGCATTTGATTAAAACCAAAAAATCATCCAGGAAAGTACGGCTCGATTACTCGAGCATTTATTTTGAAACAAGTAAATCTTAAAACAAAATTACTGGAAATCTTAAATGCCCAGAATGGCTATAGAAGTAAAATCTGCCAAGCTACCTAGGGACTCGGCGGGCTCGGGATGGTATGGCAGTCTAGTTCCTGAGAACAACTCCCTTCTTTACGGTCTGAATAGTTAGGTCTTCTTCCTCCTCCTCCTCAATTATGGCACTGCAGTCCATGTCTTCATCCTCCAAGAACAGATTCATCAACCCAGCTAATGCTTCCTCTTCTGCAGTCCCCCATATTGTATTAGCTTGGTGAAAAGCTTAATCTAAACGTGGCACTAGTTGTTCGAGAGGGTAATGTGGTCCGCACCATGGAGGCAACCAATCATTATACTCTTTCCATCTGTATTGATATTCGAGCCCAAAAGTGGTACCATGATCCTTCATCCGTATCAGTTTAGTGATACCTTGGAGGTATTTTCCTAACCCTTTGTCGGGTTCATATCCAGACCAGGCCAATATTCTTTCTATTTTACTATTCCATCATTTGTCCTTCTCAACAGCATTGACACGTTCAATGTGATGATAGGTTTCCCCTCATAGTCTTCTTCTATGTCCAATGACCGGGATGGTTTGGCTGGTGTAAATGGGGTTGCTCCCACCTCCATGAATGGTCACCTCCTAATGATTCCATTCGAACTTCACGGCTTGATGTAGTGTGGAAGGCACGGGCCCAGCGGCATGGATCCATGGCTAACCTAATAGAAGATTATATGATGTTGGCATGTCGAGCACCTGAAACTCGACGTCGAACCAAGTTGGCCCCATCTACAAGCAAAGGTTGATTTCTCTGATTGTGGCCCTTTGAGACCCATCGAAAGCTTTCATATTCATGCTTCATACCCGTATTTCATGAATACCTTTGTCCAACCTTTTCAGAGTATCCAACAGACACATATTGAGGCTTGAACCTCCATCAACCAAGACCCTGGCAATGAATTTGTCTTCAAATTGCACTGTGATATGCAATGCTCGATTGTGATTCAACCCCTCAAGCTATAGCTCATGTTTATGGAAGATGATCTTATGACATTTCCATTACCTATCTTACTATATTGGCCATCTCTCCACCGTTGATATTATTGGGTATGTAAGCTTCGCTCAGTACTTTCATTAAAGCATTCTTATGCGCCTTTGAATTCTGCAACAGTGGTAGGATGGATATCTGAGCCGGGGTTTTGTTCAGATGGTCAATAATGGAATACTCCTCTTCTTGTATTTTCCTCCACAGGTCCTCTGGCCCTATTTCAATGACAGGATACCTGGTAGTGACATCCTTGCTTGGTCCTCCTAAATGTTCAGCTGTATAGACTCTTCCAGTCCTAGTCATTCCTTAGGCAGCATCGGATTCCTCCATTGTTGCCTTTCCCTTTCGCCGATGTTCGACAACGTAATCCCAGGGTATTTCTTTTGAGTCAAAAAGAGGTGTGGTTGATACTATTACTATGAATGGTGTGACCACTTCAACTTCAAATGGAGGGGGATGGCTGTAGATGGAGCCACCTCTACCTCAAATGGAACCGGTGTCGCCACCTCAACCTCGATTGTTGACTGAGTCTGTACCATAATAGGAGTAAGTGTGACTGCATCTTAAAATTCATCATCTTCTCGAATAAGCCTGATCGACCCCTCAGGGTCCCACTCTTTATTCATCTCTATCACATATACCCCACCGCCTCTATGATTAGGGAGGGGGTTGTTGCGGATATTGGGTGCGGCTTCCTTTTCCTGTATGACCTTGTTGTCAATTAACGTCTGGATCTTATCCTTCAATATTCGGCACTCATCAGTGGTGTGCCCCTTCATACTAGAATGGTACGCATAAATTTTGTTTGGATTGACCCATTGGGATGGATTCTCTAATGTCACAGCAGGAATGAGGGTGACACAAATAGCGGCTTTCAACCTTTCATAGTTGGTTGATGGGTTCAGAAATGACGGTGTATTGTCTACATGGCTTGCATTTGAAATTAGTTCGTGGTCTTGGATAATTTTGACGAGTTGGGGGCGATTGGAAATGAGACGGTTGAGAGTTATAGGTGTGATGGACAGTGGCGGGTTGGGAATATCTGGGAGATTAGGGTTGATATGTGGGCAGTGGTGCTTGGTATGTGGGTGGAGGTGTTTGATATGTGGGTGGAGGTGTTTGATATGTAAGTGGAGATTTTGGGCACTGAGCCACCATTACTGCCCCAACATCTCTCTTCTTTGATATGTTGCCTGATTGTAGTGCCTTATTTGTGGCTTGTTGTGCCTCAAAATTCGTTACCATGCTGCTCTTGATTCCCTCTTCAATTGTTTCTCCAAGTTTGATGATATCAAAGAATTTATGATTTTCGATAACCATCAACCTTTCATAATATTGTGGATCTTATGCTCTGACAAAGAACTTATTCATTTGTTCCTCGTCCAAAGATTGCCTGACCTTGGCCGCTTCTGACCACCAACGAGTAGCATACTCGCGAAAAATCTTAGTAAGCTTCTTCTTAAGATTCTAAATGTAGAAAACATCTGGTGCATTCTCTTTGTTGAACTTGGACTGGTCCATGAAATCCGACACCATACTTACCCAATTGGACCATTTCATGGGATCTTGGCTAATGTACCAGGACAAAGCATCCCCAGTATAACTCCTCATAAAGAGTTTTATTCGGATCTTTTCGTCTTTTTCGACCCCAAAAATCTTGTCATAATAGGTTCTCAAATGAACCCTGGGATCACTTGTACCATCTAACATATCAAACTTGGGATGTTTGTATCCCTCCGGTAGTTCTACATCTGGTTGTATGCATAGATCTTCATAGTTTAAACCTTCTATTCCTTTTTCACCTTCAACACCCTGAACTCGGCTTGTCAACTTCTTGAGTTCTTCAGCTATGTTTTTAATGAGCAGGTCCTTCTCGGAGGATTCGGGTGTATAGGAGATTGGTTGGATAGAGTGAGGTACAGTTTACACATATATAGGGTTGCTTTAATTGGTGCCAAGGACTTGGGTGTAATGATGGTCATTGGTGGAGTTTTGAGGATCAGGAATGGGTTGTGGCATATTTTGAGGAGTGTGATAAGTGGTGGTTGGTGGTTAATGAGTTGGTTGATGGTGATGTTGTGGCGGAGTTGGTATTGGTAAGGGATTGAGATTTTGGGGTGTAGTTGCGTATTAATTTGGTGCGGGAGGATTTTGTGGATGTTGGTTTTGTGTGTTTTGGGGAGGTGATGGGTTCTTTGTGTTCTATTGGTTTATGTTAGGGACATTCAGGGCGAGTGACAAGTTTGCCAAGTTGCGAACCTACTCAAGTTCTCCTTGTAGTTCCAATATCTTTTGTTCCAATCATAAAACTAGGTCGTTCGGCACCGAAGTACTTCGTCTGTCTGAAGTTTTTGCGTTTTCAACATTCTCCTTTAAGATACCACTTAAGTCATCCATTTTTGTTTTTCCTTTACCTTTTGTATTGCTTGGAGGAGGAGGAGGTGGAGGGCCTCTAAATCTGGTATGATATGCTGATGATGCCAGTATGAGTGAACCAACCTAAAGGGATGGGAATAATCAAAATAAGGAAAAATAAAAAAGTAACAAGTCAGTGAGGATTCTGAAATGTTTGCAGTATTTAAACACATATTGTGGAAATGTAAATTTGTATCTTAATTTGGGAGCCTCGTTGTGCCCGAGGTAGGCCTAGCGACAAATAGATTTGGAGAACTTTAGATGCCAATAAATGCTTCATTATATAACATGAATATAGACGAATCCCAAACGACACTAAGATAATAGAAAAATAAGTCACTACTGGCACTTGGCCTTATTATATTTCAGGAAAGCAAATAAATCTAGCATATTTGGTCCTAGAAGGACCTTCCCCAGATTCGATCTTCCTAACTCCATCATGCAGGTCCCTCAGCTCACGCAAGCCCAGCAGCAAGTAGGCTTTGGCCAGATGTCCTCCTTCAGTTCCTTCGGCATTCTAGCAATCCTCGATTCTCTTTATGACTTTACCTTCCAGCTCCACTATTCCTCACTCAAGATATTCCAACTTCCTGTTGGAAGTGAATGCCATTTCTTTCCATTCTTAGATCAACCTTATATTTCTCTCATGTATTTCCCGGTGCTCATTCTCAGAGTCGTGGACCCTCTTGCGTAGCCTGTTTTATTTGAATTGAGCTTCAGCTTCTTCGTCTATGATTCTATTCCCTAGACCGGCTCCTGGCATCACCATTCCTTTTAGATTGTCTTCTAACCACGCCAGGTAGAGAGGTTCGCACCATGCATGATACCTGTCAGGATCGATGGTGTTCTTTTCAACAATGATCTTGCAGTGCCACATGTGCGGAGCTTGGAATTTGTAAGGGACGTTGTCGTCTTGAAAGTCTGCTCTAAAATGACTCATCTTGGCAACCCTTGGTACAACCTGTTTACTGCCTACTTGCCTCATAACTCGGATAGAGACATAAGGGTATATCCCTCTCAACCCAATCAGCACCAGGTGTGGGGCGTCCCTAGATCTGATGATGAATTCGTCTGTTGGGAACCATTCAAATATCCATTGCACTTGCTCCTCGGTCAAGTTGTCGAAGAACTCTACCCACACTTTGGCATTTTCTGGCTGAGCAAACCTATCCGGAATGTAGGTCATCCGCTTGGGGTGATGGAAGGTAATATGGTCATTCCAAGCCCTTCGTGGAAATTCTTGGCGATACTGGCTTTTTTGAAGATGTTCAAATAACCACAACTGCAGCAACATGTTACAACCCTCAAAATGTTGGACCCCTCTTTGACAGCGCTCCAGATCCCTGTAGATGTCGGCTATAATCGTGGGGACTATGGTGTATGTCTGTCCATTGATCCCTTCCATCAAAGTCTTGGCGAACATGGCCAACCTAGTGTAGATTCTTTCCTTATTCATTGGAAATACTATCAGTCCAGAAGCATACAATGAACACGAACACTCTGCGGTGGATGTGGCCTAGAGAAGTGTGAGAGATGGTAGGTACGATAGGACTTGTTATGGCCATACCTCTCATACAGATATTCAAAGGGCATGTAAGATTCCTTTAGGCATATCAGGTCAGCATTTTTCTTCAGCCCCATCATCTTTAAAAACCCTTTACCAGTACGATTCTCCGGCACCAATAACCCGGGGCTATCCCAAGTCAATTCCGCAAGCCCTCCAATTTCTTCTAGAAGTCGTGTCATCTCTATGTCGCTGAAGCAGAGCACAACCCTTTCACTATCCCAGAATAAAGTGGCAGCCTCGATCAACCTTTTGTTTGGTTCAATGTTTAGTACAGAAGGCAAGCTACCAAGGTACTTTCTTACATATTTCTTGTCGCTTGAGGAAAGGTCCTCCCACTAATCAAGCTGCAATGGTGGGATGTTGTTGACCATACCGAATCTGGGGACTTCGTGCCTCATTTTCTGCAAAACCAAAGGGTTAGGCCCTTCTCCCCCACCAGACTCGACTATTTATACATTCATGATTAGCATATTTTCATTTAGTTCTCCAAATTAATGCACATAACGTGGTTGTGTCTGTTGGGATTATGGAAACCCCGGTGGACTTTTGGATAAGACTCATCTTAAAGGATTATTATGTGGACAACATATTAATCCGACTAGGTTTGATCATGATGCATGTATAATTTCAATCAGAGTAAGGTTACTATGGGGGCCTAGACTGGTGCCCTCAAGCGGATAACTTGAGGGAGAGAGGCACAGAACTGTCGACTGCACTGCTGATCAACTAGTTTTACCGCAAATAAGTCTTTCCGAATTTAAGGGTAATAAATAGGAAGAGCGCAACCACTCATCAAACGTTGCTATAGGATTTAATATGCACGAGTGGAATATGATGTGGAGCGTGATTTATGCAGCAATAAACAACATGTATTCAAGTATTTGCATGTAGAAAAAAATAAATGCAGTATTTAAATAATTGAAAGACAGTTGCAGAAAGAAAACAAAGAGACAAGTCAGTTTCAGGAATAAAAAAAATCATAAATACTTAAAAAAATAGACAGTTAAATCCAAATAAGGGGAAAAGGTACGGGATAAGGCATGATTGGACTAATTCACAAAAGAAGAGTTCGTTATGGTAAAAGCCTAAAGGTATCCCCAGTAGAGTCGCCATGCTGTCGCGCCCCCTTTTTTTCCTCCGAGGAGAGAGAAGTCCGGGTTTCGACATTCATAGGGGTAATAACTCGTTTTCTTTTGGGATTCAAGTATTTGAAGAGCCGCCACCTAACGGATTATGGTATGTTAGGGTACCTAGAGCGATTAACTCTTAGACTAGTTTGCATTACAAGAGATTTGGGGTAAGGGCTAGAAATAACCTTGAGGGGAAGGTGTTAGGCACCCCTCGCGGTCCACAACGGTGGGTCCTGGCTGAACTTATACGAATGAATTAGTCCTTTTAACAAATAAATAATTTAAACACATACTTTGCAAATAAAGACATGTTTTTGGACATTGTATGAATCAAGAAATGAGACAAAAGGAAAAGACTTTGAACAAGTTGCACAAATATAGAGAAAAGTAAAGTTTAAACATCGGGAATTGGGACAGAGGGATCCTAGGTTAGTTATCCTACATGATCTCCCCACACAATGCCCGGGAAACACTCCTCAACAAGGGGCTACATGTGACATTAGCGCGTAGTCATCATATCCTTACTACCCAATTCCCTCCCCTTGGTTATAGCCTAAAGCGTTCTAGCAAACTTGAAAATGTCCTATTCGTGCACTACCCGTCCCTTCCTTGTGGACCTGGAGGTAATTAGGACCTCTAATTTAGGTAGTTCTAGAACTTCCTAAGGTTTTAAAGGATAAAAGTCTAGGCGTCAATAAAAAACAATTAGGACTGCACATAAAGAAGGAACAAATAACGGGTCACATTTTTACCTCCACAAGCAGAACAAATAAATGCATGTCTCAAAAAAAAATTCAGGTATTTAATAAAACTTAGAACATGATGTCTAGGTGAGCAGGAAGTATACATCATGAATTAGGACCAATTGGCAAAGACCTATTAGTTTGCCTACTGAATTTAGACCTGTTAAATCTGGGCAATCTCAAATAACAAAGCGCGGTTTTATAGTTGCAAAATTTTAATTGCCCTATAGGCTTGCTTAAGCGCATAGCGGTCGTATCCTAAGAGCATGATATCTCCGTTGATTAGGAATGCAGTAAAGTAGTGAACAATTTTAAAACGGGTGACTTGAGATCCTATAGACATGCTTTCTAGCGGTACTAATTTAAAGCAGTGTTTGAAAACTTATTAAAGAATTGGACAGATTAATTAATTAAACCAATTCAGAATGAACAAACATGAATTAAACTGATTTATTTAACTAAACTGGTTTTAAGTTCTATAGGCATGATTTCTACTAGAGCTGATTTTAATTCTTATAGGCATGGTATCTAATTATTAAAAGCTGACACTTGAACTTATAGGCATGATTTCTAAGAAGATGAATGTGAATACATGTTGTAACGAAAACTGATCCTCAATTGCTTTACACTTTATAGGCATGATATCTAATTATAAAGCTGATTTAACCCTATAGGCATGATCTCTATTATTAAAACCATTTAGATCCTATAGGCATGGTTTCTAATATTATGGAAAGAAAGCAAAAATGGCAAACACATTGAATTAACACAACCCTATAGGCATGGTATCTACCCAAGTTATATATATATATATATATATAACTACCCACCCCTTTTTCACTAATCACCCCAATGTTGTTTACAATAATTATTACAGACCAATGAATTAAATAAAAATACATAAATAAACAGGAATTAATCTATATGGAGCCTGCAGTAGGCCCAAATGACTTCCTAAGCCTTCAATAGCCTCAAATGCCAAAGTTCCATAGCCAATTCATGTCTAGGTTTGTCAGAGTTTCCTAAGGATCTCAAGGATCCCGGGCAGTGCTCACACCTAGACCTTTTCTCAAATAATAACTAATTTAGGTGCAGCGTGGAAAGGTCAGCTCTGACATGCCGGAGTTTAGAGAGATCTCAGGGATCTCAAGGCAGTACACATGTTAGAGAGGAAGAACCTAATATTCTAAGAATAATGTGAGAGTGCATGATGACTTTGAAAGAGTTTGGTAAACAGTAGAAAGAAGGTCTTAGTAATAGAAAGAATTTTATGAAAATCAGAACATAGTTAGAGCAGGAATAGTTTGAGAAAACATGAAGAATATCTTTTTTAAAAAAATCAGAAAGCAAGTCAAAGAACACACAATATTCAGAATAGACCTTACACAAGGGAAATGGGTAGGGGGGACACCTAGAATGCACCTTAGTAATGGAAATCAAACACATAGATTGTAGTTGTAAAGTTAAGTTGAGAACACAGAGATTTTAGACACAAATAGGATCTCATTAGTGAAATAGAACAAGCTGTACTTAATGAACAAACTAGACAAACACTACATGAGACATTCAAGGTCTTAGAAATACTAGTCATATATATAACAAATAGGATTTGGTCATGCTAGGTGAAATGCAGCTTGGGACATGCTAGTGAACCAATTATTTAAAGCAAGATTGGCATGCCAAACAGTATAACAGCTATATCCTTTAACAGAATAAGCTGAAACATGCTTTGTGATACAATAATCTAGGCATGCTAATAGCATATTAAGTAGAATTGCACATAGAACTGGAAATCACAAATTGATGAACTGCAACAACAAAGAAACATAGTTTGGAATGTGAATTGAATCAGAACATACCAGTTAAGGAGAGAGTACAGAGTAAAAAGTAGAGATGATAGAAGTAGCCAGCCTTGGCTTACAGCCGGCTGGGCTAATAAGAATTGCAAGGAACAGAAGAGAGTAGGGAGCTTTGAGAATATAATAGTGTAGATGAACTAGTGTTCGTTGTCCAGAATTTAAAATAAGAGAGGGTTTATATAGTAATCAAAAGCTTAACAAATAAGGTAGGAGATCAATTAAGTAGCAAATTAGGGAAGTCACATATAAATTAGCAAGTCCTTCCCTTAATCAAGGGACAATCAAATCAACGGTAAAGGCATGCTAGGTATTTAAGGAAAAGAATGAGGTAAGGTTTGGGTATATAGTAGGTAATTAGGGTTAAATGAACAGAAGTTTCAATTAAAGAAACAATCAGTAAGAATCAACAAAATACAAACAAGGCAAGGGAAAATTAATTAAGGCAGGCAGTTCAAACAAATTGAGTAGAAAGGCAAGAATCGAAAGTTTAAGGGAAAGTGTTCAAATCAAACTAGAAAATAAGGGATTTAGAATAATCAAAGGTACAATCAAAGAGAAAGTCATGAAAGATTCAGCAAGTTTAGTATATAAAATAAGACATGAATAGTCAGGAATCGACACACACCTTTAATAAAACCAAAAGTTAAACGACACTGATTCAATGGGAAAGATATAGGTCTTAACATGAATAGTCAGGATAAACACAAGCATATAGAATCAGTGAAAGGGTTGAACTAAGAAATTTGATAGAAGCATATTAGGACAAGAAAATCACGATAAATCCCAAGAACATAAAGCAAGAACACACTCAGATGTACCAGCACTCAGAAACCAAACGAAGAACCCCAAAAACTTAGGGCTTTCAGTACAAGCGACCTAAGGTTGTAGAAGACTTATAAAATCAGTCAAAACATATGAGAAGCAGAAAATTAAACACAAAAAGTCATCAAACATTTTGTAAAAGAAATTCCGGAAACCCTGGTTTAGAAAAAAGATGAAAATCACTTGAAAATCATATCATTCTTGTAAAGAACCTCAAGGTTGTTGTAAAACTCACATGAAACAAGTCTAAATCCTCTCAGATCTGTACAGATCTAAGAGGTTCAAAAAAAGAAATTAGGGTTTTGAAGAGAACAACACAGAGGTGAAGAAACATGCTTAGAAAACCATAGATCGTAGTCAATCTAGGACAATCTTACTCGGAATCATACTGGAATGGCCTGATACAGGTGAGAGAGGAACCATAGATGCAAGAAAACTAGCCCTGGTCCCTTGAGGGCCCTGGAGATTGCGAGATTAACGTGAGTGAGGCCATTAGAGGCTTGAGAGGTGGTGAGAGGTCATCGGAGATAGCCATAGGTGAGTGTCAGTAAGGTTTGATTAGGGTTAGGTTTGAGAGATTTTGAGAGTAGAGAGGGGTTTCAGGGCGGCGGGTAGTGTAAAATGATAGGGTTTGGAGGGCGGGGGGCTTTTGGGTTTATTTTAGGAAGAGTCGTTTGTGGCCGTTGATCTTTATGATTAACGGCCGAGATTAAAGGGTATTGGGGACCGGATCGAGTCTTCAGGGTTTGGGCTGGGTAATTTAATTGGGGATTGGGCTGGTAATTGGGCGGAATTGGGGCTGAAATTGGAAATAAAATAGGCTAGATTTTAAATAGTCACTTTTAATAGTTATATAATTTATAAAAATAATAAATGATTTCAAAAAATATTTTTGTGTACTAAAAATGATTTGAATTATTGTTTTAACATTTTAAAAATATAAAAGATTATTTTATGTATCAATAGTGTAATTATGCATTAATAGGGCTATTATTGCAAAGATATGCAATTTAGCCTAAAAATGTAAATGCAATTATAAAAAATGCACTAAAATATTTAAATACTATTTTAGCATAAATAAAGAATTTATATGACTAAATCACTACAAAAATAGTTTGAAAGATAATTATTGAAAATTTTATAAATAAGAAAGAGAAGAAATAAATCAATTTGGAACTTTTAAAAATTATAAAAATATTTATGCATGCTTATAACTACATATGTGCTATTTTGAAAGTATATATATGTATCAAAAATAGATATGAGGAAAAATTAGGTATCAACACCATCTTTTGTTAGAAATTTTATCATCTGATGAAGAGTTGACGGTACTGCCCTCATATTGTGTATCCTTGGCCTTCCAAGCAATGTATTGTACCTCGTGTCACCTTCAATGATGTGAAATTTGGTATTCCAAACTATATCAGACATATTGACTGGGAGGGTGATCTTCCCCTTTGTTGCTTCACTGGCCATGTTGAAGTCGTTGAGGACTCGGGAGGTAGGTATGATTTGTTTTAGCAGTCCGAGCTGTTCTACCACCTTCGACCTGATTACGTTGGTCGAGCTACCTGGATCCACGAGTATATGTTTAACTTGAGCATTATTCAATAGAAATGAAATTACCAGCGCACCATTATGCGGATGAGACAAGGCCTCGAAGTCTTTTTCACTGGATGCTAGGATGTCCTCGAGCATGCGGCCCTGAATTTTCCCTTCTATTGCAGCGGAAACTTTTGTCTGTTTGATCACGGGTCCTTGAGGAACGTCGGTCCCCCCAATGATCATATAAAGAATATGCTGAGGTTTTCCCATTCTGTTCCTCCTGTCTGCTTCTCTTTCCTTCCGAGCTGGGGTTTTCCGAGCATTTTGTTGGTTTTCTTGGCATATACTTCTGTTAGTGTGGGAGCTTATATCGACATATTGAGCATTGCATGAGACCACATCCACGGGTATTGGCTCTGGTGCATCCTCAGGGTTTCGCAGTGGTACACCGATGCCTGGAGCAGCTATACCATTCTCTCCATGGTCTTCAAGACCGTTGTTTTCATGTGCATTCACTGAGTTAGACATTTTGACCTGAAATCAAAGATTCTTGGGCAAGAAAAAAGTGAAACGAATAACTTTGTGTTTTCAGTAAACCAACATGAAAACAATCACTATTATTTTCAGCCCCACGGTGGGCGCCAAACTATTTACCTCAAAAATGGTAATTTTAATTAGATTTGATTTGGTGGTTCTAAATATATGTGATTTAGTTTTATGCTAGTTGTTAGGGAGTAGATGCTAAGTGTGAGACTAGAAAATAAAATGAGAGCTTGAAGGTCGAACTCTATGCAAACCGAGTAGCCGAGAATCGGGGTCTCGAGCTAGCCTATACTGCGCCTTGAGGTCGAGCTAAGCGTTAGGCTGTGTGTAGCCAATAATGGACTAACAGTTCTAAGAGCTTTAATAATAGCTCTTTATGATCAATGATGAATAATAAATGAATAACAATCAATTAAACATAATAAATTTAAGTAATAAATCAAAGGAAAGACAATAGAGAGTGTTTAAGTTAGAGAGCAGAGAATGTTCTTGTTCTTGTATTGAATATCATGTGTGCAAGAAATAGCAAGGGTCCCCCTTATATAAGAGGGAAAATTCCAACATGGTACATGTATAATTATTACAAGGAAAAGTAGCTGGTACAACTACTTAAAGGTCTGGTATAGAATTGTACTATTATTGCAGGCATTGTCAGCCTTGATCACGCACCTCGGGAATTTCTCACTTGTCCATGATAGTCGTCGATCTGTGTTGCCCCGAAGTCGGACATAGGGAACCCTCGAGATTGGACTAGAGCTGGACCTCGAGTCTTCTGAGCTATGGAATGTCGTAACGATCATAAAATTGGACTCTCTGATTTTAGCCGTGTACAACAAACTAATAATTCACACTATATTGAGGACATCTGGGAGAAGCTGAAGCATGTTAGGAGTTCTATCAAAGAACTGAATGTCAAGGACTTTACTGGGGTCATAGAAAGAATCAAGGACATCAGAGGCAAGCTTAAACAGGTACACGAAGACATGAGAACTACAAACCACCCACAGGAGTTATTTGAAGCATAAAAAGAGGTAAGGATGCAACTTGAGAAATGGGATTTGATAGAAGAAAGCATACACAAACAGAAATTCAGGGTGCAATGGCTAAAGTTAGGAGACTCCAGCTCAGCATACTTATTTACAAGCGTGAAGAACAGGAGAGCACAAAACCATATCAGGGCTTTAGTGTATACTTAAGGCATAATGCTGCAAACAGAGAAGGGCATAGAGGAGGAAATACTCAAATTCTATAAGCAACTGCTAGGAAATGCAAATACAACACTGATACATCCTAATATAATGAACACATGTTCTACACTTAATAGAAGGCAACAACAAGCACTCATAAGACCTTTTGACAAAGAAGAAGTATATCAGGAACTACAAGGGATAGATGAAACTAAAGCACCAGGGATGGATGGTTTCAACTCATGCTTCTTCAAAAATGTCTGGACAACAATTGGGGAGGAGCTGACCAATATAATACTTAAGTTCTTTGAAACTCAAGACATGTAAAGACCAATAAATTGTACTGCTGTTACACTGGTGCCAAAAGTAAATAACCCATCCTATGTGAAGGAATTCAGACCAATTTCCTATTGCACTACAATATACAAAATTATATCAAAAATGCTAACCAACAGACTTCAAGGGGTTATGGATTACTTGATTGATAAAGGACAAGCTGTTTTTGTTCCTGGCAGGGTGATCAATGATAATATTATGCTTATCCATGAGTTAATAAAGGGGTATGAGAGAAAAGGAATATCACTTAGATGAATGATAAAGATTGACATGCAAAAAGCCTATGGCTCACTTGAGTGGGTGTTCCTGAAGCAGGTGTTTATTGGGTTGAACTTCCCTAATACATTTGTGAAATTGATTATGACGTGTGTACAAACAATATCCTACTCTATTGTAGTTAATGGTAAGGCAACTACTCCATTTGTTGCAAAGATAAGGGTGAGGCAAGGGGACCCCCTATCTCCCTATATTTTTTGTAATAGCAATGGAATACCTTACTAGGCTCCTGAAGACTCTGAAGTACAATCCTGATTTTAACTGTCACCCTAGGTGTGCAAAGCTGAACCTAGTGCAGTTGGGATTTGCAGATGACCTGCTCCTATTCTGCATGGGAGATGTGATATCGGCAAAGCTACTATATGCTTGTTTTGATAGTTTTTCTAAGGCATCTGGATTAATAGCTAAACAGGGGAAAAGTTTTATATATTTTGGAGGAGTTGCTCCTAACATACTGCAGGAAATCCTGCAAACTTTGGGCTTACAAGCTGGCACACTGCCCTTTAGATACTTAAGACTATCTCTGAGCTCTAAGAGGCTATCAATTGGGCAATGTCAACCACTATTAGACAAGATGACAGGAAGGATCAGTATTTGGATAGCAAAACTACTGTCTTATGCAGGCAGGTTGCAGCTGATTAAGAGTGTACTTACATCTATACAAAATTTATGGTCTTAAATTTTCATATTGCCTAAAAAGATCATTCAGGTGATTGAAGCAATTTGCAGAAACTACCTTTGGACAGGAGCATCTAAAGGTTCCAAAAAATCTCGCATTGTCTGGGAAAAGTTATGCTTACCTAAGGTTGCTGGTGGATGCACATAACAAACATTGGCTTATGGAACAAAGCAGCTATCCTAAAGCACTACAGGAGTCTGGGGCAGAAAAAAGATAGATTGTGGATCAAATGGGTCTACACATATTATATAAAGGACAATATGATGAATGAAGTAAACCAAAAGAAGCATCCTAGGTAGTGCAAAATATATCCAATGCAGGGAAATATATTGAAGAGGTTGGGTTAGTAGTATAGGAGATTATGAGCAAGGAAAAGTACTCCATAAGGCAAATGTATAACAACCTAAGAGGTGAGTATTCCAGAGTTCGTTGGAAGAGGCTGATATATAATATTCAAATTAGTCCAAGGTGATCCTTCATGTTACAACCCATATCCACATGTGTTAGTTTATGCCATATATTAGTTAACATAAATCCAAGAAGGAATTATCTTTGAGATTATAAGAAGTCAATCCTATTGGTCTTAAGTGATACAAGAGTGTATAAGGGTGATTAACAAGTATTAGAAGTTAAATGAATCAAGGATGTTGTAACTCGTATTTTCAGGTAAATCTAGCGGTGCTTAATACACTCAAGAGATCATGTATTAAGGTATTTTAATCATATAATATCCATATCATAAGTCATGAAGTCAAACGAGTTATGGAACAAAAGTCGACAAAAGTTATCGCAACTTAGGTTCATAATTTTACTTAAACATTAGGTCAAATGTTTCTAATCTTTTCTCCTAATTTACAAGGAATTACGGGGTGATCTACCAACCAAATAAAAGATCTATGAGTTTAGTTTCCAATGCAGAAAACCGTTCATCTATACGATCTCGGAGTAGAGAGATATTCGCATTTTTGCGAGAGTGCGCCAAGCACCTCTCTATGGGGCCCACTAAGGCGGTTTAAGATATTTGGACCTATATAGGATGCCTCCAACCCGTTTTAAGTCATTTTTTCTCACTATTTTCAGACCTTAGAACCCTAGGAACATCCTCTCAAGGTTCTCTCAAGATTCAAGACCCAAAAAAGGGCAAACAACACAAATCAAGTGTCGGGAATTCCGTGGCGCTAGTAAGTCTCTTGTTCTTCTTGTTGTTGCTCATTTTTGTGTCGTTCCAGCTCGTGTGGGAGGTTGTTTTAAAGGGTTTATGTTCTGTAAATACTCCCTCATGTTCTTAATATCAATCCTAGGTGATTTCAAGCCTTCTAAAGTGATTCTAGTGCCGAAAAACACTAATTGATCGCTAGTTTCGCTTTTTTGTTGTTGTGGCAGCATTGGAGGGATATTTCATGGAAATTTAAGGTCAAATTGGAGTTGTTCTTTCTGTATAAAGGTAAGGAACCTCTTACTCTATATGTATTTAAGATTATCCAAGTTGCGGCTAAGCCATTGAAGCTAGAACTTGTGAAATATATATCGAAAGGCTTGGTAGTAATGTTATTGTTTTGTGGACTGTTTTGCGTTGCTGTTGGGCTGCGTATTTTACTACTATTTTATGGAGTTTTGGAGGAGAAAGGGTGTGGAGAAATACCATATATATGTAGGGTTTTGGGATGATAGTTATTCGTAACATTTCTGGGTCGTTTGACACGACTACGGTGGTCGTCGTATTTATGATGTAATAAGGTTGTGCGTGGACTATTTTGGGAGGCTCAATATGTTTATTATTGATGTTGTTTGGGCTGTTTGGTGATTGTTTTGAATGGTGTGAAGTCATATATATAGGGGAGGTGCTGTCCGTTTCATCGTAAAATAGGTTGTGGTCGATACATAATAGTTATGACGCTTAAATGATAACGATAGTATCGTTTCTCTTATTGTAGACTAAGGAGTTTTGACAATTGCATAGCTTGAGATTGGGGCAGTATATACAAGGTATGTGAGGCTATCCCTTTCCTTCTTTTGCACGACTCTGATTGTACATAATGTAATGAACGAGCTTCCAAGATACTCTACTCTTAGAAGCTAGCAGTACTTACATTGTTTTCCCTCTTATGGAACGATTGATGTTAATGTTGCTTCTCTTATTCTTATGTTATCAATGTTGTTGGTACTTCCTGATTCTTATAAGGTTCATAGTGAAGAGTTAGTCCTAATAACGTGTATAGAGGATACCGACCTTACGTCACTCCGAAAGGTTTAGAATGTGATTCCATGAGTCGAGCATGCATTATATATATGTATCTATTTTACTCTACCGAGCCACGCTATAGTTGGCCGGGTACGACACCTATTGTGCAACCACTGATCAGTTGGGTTTTACCGAGCTCCACGTGGCCGGGTACGATTCTACCGAGCCTATTATGGCCGGGTACGATATGATGATGATGATGCCCACAGAGGCGAATGCTTTAAAGGTTTATGTATTTATACATATGTATCATGCATTTCATGTAAGTAGCCCTCAGAGGTACTAAGATGTTACAGGTTGTATATTCTCTATCCTTGCTTACATTACTGATCGTATTTATGGTTCCTTGCCTTACATACTCAGTACTTTATTCGTACTGACGTCCTTTTATTTGTTGACGCTGCATGTCGTGCTGCAGGTCCTAATAGACAGGCAGGTGCAGCCCCCCCACCACAGTAGGCTGTCCAGTTCAGCGGTGATTGGCGAGATCCCTTCTCCGGACTTGCCTTGGTCTTGGTATGCATTTTTGTTATAGACATTATGGGTATGTCGGGGCCCTGTTCCGGCTATGTTGCAGCACTTATGTTCATTTAGAGGCTCATAGACAAGTGTCGACTCATGTATAGTTTGGTATGCCTTGTCGGCTGGTTTTTGTTATATAGTCTTTCATGGTAGCGTGGTAGCTCATACCTTATATGTAGTTTCTTGATTGTCTGGTCATCCCCTGCTATGTATGTTCATGCCGTCATATTTTATTGCTGGTTGTCCATGATCCAGGTCTACCATTTATATTGATCTCGTCAGCCCTAAAAGATAATAATGAAGGTTAGATGAAATGTACGTTGGTGCTCGGCAAGTATGGTCGGGTGCTAGTCATGGCCCTCCAGTTTGGGTCGTGACAAACTTGGTATCAGAGCAAGTCTGTCCTAGGGATTGTCTATGAGCCATGTCTAGTAGAGTCTTGATTATGGATGTGTAGCGCGCCACATTTATAATCAGGAGGCTACATGACATCTAGGGTTGTTACCTTCTTCCTGAATCTAGATCGTGCGTAGAGTTGAGTCGTAAGTGTTTGTCTCTAATATTCACCTTGTTTTCTTTCAACGATGCCTTCGACTAGGAAGCAAACGATTAGTAGACGGCTTGATACAGCAGCGGGAGAGGGTACCAGTCAGGTGCCCCAAGTCAGAGCAGGACAAAGTGAGGCTCAAAGTGAGATGCCCTCTCATACCTCATCTACTCCATCTCCTCCAGAGGATATTAGAAGGCACCCAGCGCCTCCAGTTCCTCCGTCTGGCACTCCAGACCAGGATATGCGGAGTGCTTTGCAGTTATTGACTAGCTTGGTAGCTGCTCAGGCTCAGAGGCAGAATACAGGTGCTGCTGAGAAACCAGTTAGTACAAGAGTTCGTGATTTTATTAATTTAGACCCTCCAGTGTTTACCGGATCAGACCCCAAGGAGGACCCACAGACTTTTATTGACCAGGTTCATCGTACACTTCGGGTTATGCATGTTAGTGATACAGAGGCAGTAGAGTTGGCTTCTTATCGGCTACGGGATTTAGCGGTTCTCTGGTATGATAGTTGGGAGAGATCCAGGGGTCCGAACCCTCCTCCAGCTGTGTGGAAGGAATTTTCTGAGGCCTTTCTTCGTCACTACTTGCCAGTTGAGATACGACGAGCTAGAGCTGATAAGTTCTTGAACCTTAGACAAGGTAATATGAGTGTGCGAGAGTACAGTATGCAGTTTGATTCTTTGGCAAGGTATGCTCCCCATATGGTGGCCGAGATGAGTGATAGGGTGCATATGTTCGTGAATGGGTTGGGACCACATCTGATAAATGAGTGTACGACAACCTCCTTGGTGGAGGGCATGGATATTTCCCGTATTCAAGCTTATGCCCAGACACTAGAGGATCGTAAGCACCAGCAGAGGGCAGTTAGGGAGCAGGATAGAGGCCAGCATAAGAGGGCGAGATTTGCAGGGTATTCTGATGACTTCAGAGGCCGCATCAGGCCACAGTTTTCGAGGAGTTCGGCGCCACCTGTAGCTAGTGCTCCTCCACAGTTTCAGAGGCCTCGATATGATCGATCCTATTCTGGTCCAGGTCAGAGTTCGCGGGCATCTGGCTCGCAACATCACAGGGATACTAGTCAGATGAGACCCCCAACACCACATTGTGATCAGTGCGGCAAGGCCCACTTTGGACTGTGTCGTCGAGGTTCTGATGCATGCTATTCGTGCGGGCAGCCTGGCCATATGATGCGGGATTGTCCTAATAGAGGAGGTGATGGTATGGCTCAGCCGACTGGATCTGTGTCTGGTTCTTCCTCATCAGTTCGACCTCCAGCACGGGGTTTTCAGCAGTCGACAGGTCGTGGTAGGGGTAGAGGTGCAGTGCCGAGTTCGAGTGGTGCTCAAAATCGAACCTATGCTCTAGTAGGTCGACAGGATCTCGAGTCGTCTCCAGATGTTGTTACAGGTATTATATCTGTGTTTTCTTATGATGTATATGCGCTGATTGATCCGGGATCTACATTATCATATGTTACACCCTTTGTGGCTAATAAGTTTGGCATTGAACCTGAATTGATAAGTAAACCCCTTGCGGTATCTACTCCGATAGGAGATTCTGTGATTGCTAGAAGGGTATATAGAGGTTGCACTGTGATGATTTGTAGTCGTCAAACCTCGGCAAATTTATTTGAGTTAGAAATGGTTGATTTTGATGTGATAATGGGAATGGACTGGTTGGCCTCATGCTATGCAAATGTTGACTGTCGTACGAAGATGGTTAGGTTCCAATTTCTGGGTGAACCCGTCATTGAATGGAAAGGGAACATTGCTACACCGAAAGGTAGGTTTATTTCCTATCTTAAGGCAAGGAAAATGATCTCAAAAGGTTACATTTATCATCTCGTTCGCGTTAGGGATGCGGAGGCGAAACCGCCTACTTTACAATCAATCCCCGTGGTCAACGAATTCCCAGATGTTTTCCCAGATGAACTCCCAGGCCTTCCTCCTGAAAGGGAGATTGAGTTTAGCATTGATGTGTTGCCTGACACTCAACCGATCTCTATTCCTCCATACAGAATGGCCCCGGCAGAGTTGCGAGAGTTGAAGGTGCAGTTGAAGGACTTGCTGGATAAGGGCTTTATTAGGCCTAGCACTTCACCTTGGGGTGCACCAGTCCTATTCGTGCGGAAGAAAGACGGGTCGTTACGGATGTGTATCGACTATCGACAGTTGAATAAGTCTACTATAAAGAACAAGTATCCACTTCCAAGAATTGATGACCTGTTTGACCAACTCCAGGGTGCCAAGTATTTCTCCAAGATTGATTTACGTTCAGGGTATCATCAGGTGAGGGTTAAGGAGAAGGATATTCCAAAGACGGCCTTCCGGACAAGATACGGGAACTTTTTGTTCTTGGTGATGTCATTCGGGCTAACAAATGCCCCAACAGCTTTTATGGATCTCATGAATACTATATTTAGGCCCTATCTTGATGTGTTCATGATTGTATTCATTGATGACATTCTAGTATATTCTCGTTCGGAGGCGGAACATGCGGGCCACTTGCGGATAGTATTACAGACGCTTCAGGATCGTAAGTTATATGCTAAGCTCTCCAAATGTGAATTTTGGCTGAACTCAGTAGCGTTCCTTGGCCATGTGATATCTGACGAGGGTATTAGTGTCGACACTCAGAAGATCGATGCAGTAAAGAATTGGCCGAGACCTACAACACCATCAGAAGTCCGCAGCTTCCTAGGGCTAGCAGGATATTATAGGCGGTTTGTGGAAGGGTTTTCCTCTATATCATCACCATTGACTAAGTTAACACAGAAAGCTACCAAGTTCCAGTGGTCTGACACTTGTGAACGTAGTTTTCAGGAGCTGAAGAATCGATTGACATCCGCACCAGTGCTCACTCTTCCTGAAGGAACAGAAGGTTATGTGGTATATTGTGATGCCTCAGGTATAGGTTTGGGGTGCGTATTGATGCAGCGTGGGAAGGTGATTGCTTATGCATCAAGACAATTGAAGAAGCATGAAAAGAATTATCCAACCCATGATTTGGAATTGGCTGCAGTAATATATGCTTTGAAGATATGGCGGCACTACTTATACGGCGTCCATGTTGACATCTACACAGATCACAAGAGTTTACAATACATCTTCAAGCAGAAAGAGTTGAATTTGAGGCAGCGTAGGTGGCTTGAATTATTGAAAGACTACGACGTCGAGATATTGTATCATCCCGGTAAAGCCAATGTTGTGGCAGACGCTCTCAGCCGTAAATCAATGGGAAGCTTAGTACATATTGAGGCAGGTAGATGGGGGTTGATTAAAGAGCTTCATCAGCTAGCCAATATGAGAATCAGATTGTTAGACTCTGATGACGGAGGTGTTACTGTACAGAATACATCAGAATCATCTTTGGTAGCCGAGGTAAAAGCACGACAATATGAAGATCCTATCTTAGTACGATTAAGAGAAAGCATTCAACAGTGTAAAAGTATGGCTTTTGGGATCGGAAAAGATGGGGCACTGAGATACCAGAGCCGATTGTGTGTGCCTAATGTGGCAGGGTTGCGAGAGAAGATTATGAATGAGATTCATCAATCCCGATATTCCATCCATCCCGGCTCGACAAAGATGTATCATGATGTCAAGGAGCAGTATTGGTGGGATAATATGAAGAAGTCTATTGCAGAATTTGTAGCCCAGTGTCCCAATTGTCAACAAGTAAAGATAGAACATCAGAAACCCGGTGGATTGCTTCAGAATATAGAGATTCCGACCTGGAAATGGGAGGTGATTAATATGGACTTCATTATTGGATTACCTCGCTCTTATCATAAGTTTGACTCCATCTCGGTGATAATTGATCGACTTACAAAATGTGCCCATTTCCTGCCAGTTAAGACAACTTACACGGCTAAAGATTATGCGAAGTTGTATATCAAGGAGATTGTTAAGCTTCATGGTGTGCCGGTATCTATTATTTCAGACCGAGGAGCTCAATTTACAGCTAACTTTTGGAGGTCTTTTCAGAAGGGTTTAGGCACACAAGTGAATCTCAGCACTGCATTTCATCCGCAGACTGACGGACAGGCTAAACGTACCATTCAGACACTGGAAGATATGCTACGAGCATGTGTTCTAGAATTTAAGGGAAATTGGGATGCCCATCTTCCACTCATAGAATTCGCCTACAATAATAACTACCATTCTAGTATTAAAATGGCCCCATACGAGGCACTATACTGGAGAAGATGTAGATCACCAGTTGGATGGTTCGAAATCGGTGAAACAGAATTATATGGGCCAGATTTGATTCACCAAGCTATTGAGAAGTTGAAAGTGATACAGGAGCGATTGAGGACGGCACAAAGCAGGCAAAAATCTTATTCCGATGTCCGACGTCATGATCTGGAGTTTGAGGTTGGTGATTGGGTTTTCCTGAGGATCTCACCAATGAAGGGTATTATGCATTTTGGGAAGAAAGGTAAGCTGAGTCCAAGGTATATCGGGCCATATAAAATTCTTCGACGGATTGGACAGGTTGCTTATGAGTTAGAATTGCCATCCGAATTGGAATTTGTCCACCCGGTATTCCATGTATCTATGTTGAGGAAATGTATTGGAGACCCTTCTCGAGTCGTCCCTATCAAAGATGTACAAGTTACAGAGGACCTATCATATGAAGAAGTGCCAGTGGCGATATTAGATCGACAAGTCTGCAAGCTGAGAACGAAAGATGTAGCTTCCGTCAAAGTATTGTGGAGGAACAAAAATATGGAAGAAATGACATAGGAAGTAGAAGAGGAGATGAAGTCTAAATACCCTTACCTATTCCATAATGAAGATAACAAGGATGCTGGTGGAAGACAGGATACATTGGAAGGTGAAACGACTCTATGAGGTAAGCAATAATTTGAGAATACTCCTCCTTAATACAAAATGGTGATATGTAGATAATGTAAATATGCATAATGCTTTGTGTAGCCTTGTGAAGCCATATGTTGGGCTTAATTGCTTGCAAGTTTTGCTAGTGACCATTTTATAGGGGAAAATTGATCGGAAATTTCCATTGGAATCCACGATGATTTAAACTCCCCATGAACCCTTACATTCGAGGACGAATGTTCCTAAGGGGGGGAGGGTGTTACAACCCATATCCACATGTGTTAGTTCATGCCATATATTAGTTAACATAAATCCAAGAAGGAATTATCTTTGAGATGATAAGAAGTCAATCATATTGGTCTTAAGTGATACAAGAGTGTATAAGGGTGATTAACAAGTATTAGAAGTTAAATGAATCAAGGATGTTGTAACTCGTATTTTCAGGTAAATCTAGCGGTGCTTAATACACTCAAGAGGTCATGTATTAAGGTATTTTAATCATATAATATCCGTATCATAAGTCTTGAAGTCAAACGAGTTATGAAACAAAAGTCGACAAAAGTTGTCGCAACTTAGGTTCATAATTTTACTTAAACATTAGGTCAAATGTTTCTAATCTTTTCTCCTAATTTACAAGGAATTACGGGGTTATCTACCAACCAAATTAAATATCTATGAGTCTAGTTTCCAATGCATTAAACCGTTCATCTATACGATCTCGGAGTAGAGAGATATTCGCATTTTCGCGAGACTGCGCCAAGCACCTCTCTATGGGGCCCACTGAGGCGGTTTAAGATATTTGGACTTATATAGGATGCCTCCAACCCGTTTTAAGTCATTTCTTCTCACTATTTTCAGACCTTAGAACCCTAGAAACATCCTCTCAAGGTTCTCTCAAGATTCAAGACCCAAAAAAGGGCAATCAACACAAATCAAGTGTCGGGAATTCCGTGGCGCTAGTAAGTCTCTTGTTCTTCTTGTTGTTGCTCATTTTTGTGTCATTCCAGCTCATGTGGGAGGTTGTTTTAAAGGGTTTATGTTCTGTAAATACTCCCTCATGTTCTTAATACCAATCCTAGGTGATTTCAAGCCTTCTAAAGTGATTCTAGTGCCGAAAAACACTAATTGATCGCTAGTTTCATTTTTTTGTGGTTGTGGCAGCACTGGAGGGATATTTCATGGATATTTAAGGTCAAATTGGAGTTTTTCTTTCTGTATAAAGGTAAGGAACCTCTTACTCTATATGTATTTAAGATTATCCAAGTTGCGGCTAAGCCATTGAAGCTAGAACTTGTGAGATATATATCGAAAGGCTTGGTAGTAATGTTATTGTTTTGTGGACTGTTTTGCGTTGTTGTTGGGCTGCGTATTTTACTACTATCTTGTGGAGTTTTGGAGGAGGAAGGGTGTGGAGAAACACCATATATATGTAGGGTTATGGGCTGATAGTTATTCGTAACATTTCCAGGTTGTTTGACACGACTACGGTGGTCGTCGTATGTATGGAGTGATTAGGCTGTGTGTGGACTATTTTGGGAGGCTCAATATGTTTATTATTGATGTTGTTTGGGCTGTTTGGTGACTGTTTTGAATGGTGTGAGGTCATATATATAGGGGAGGTGCTGTCCGTTTCATCGTAAAATAGGTTGTGGTCGATACATAATAGTTATGACGCTTAAATGATAACGATAGTATCGTTTCTCTTATTGTAGACTAAGGAGTTTTGACAATTGCATAGCTTGAGATTGGGGCAGTATATACAAGGTATGTGAGGCTATCCCTTTCCTTCTTTTGCACGACTCCGATTGTACATAATGTAATGAACGAGCTTCCAAGATACTCTACTCTTAGAAGCTAGCAGTACTTACATTGTTTTCCCTCTTATGGAACGATTGATGTTAATGTTGCTTCTCTTATTCTTATGTTATCAATGTTGTTGGTACTTCCTGATTCTTATAAGGTTCATAGTGAAGAGTTAGTCCTAATAATGTGTACAGAGGATACCGACCTTACGTCACTCCGAAAGGTTTAGAATGTGATTCCATGAGTCGAGCATGCATTATATATATGTATCTATTTTACTCTACCGAGCCACGCTATAGTTGGCCGGGTACGGCACCTATTGTGCAACCACTGATCAGTTGGGTTTTACCGAGCTCCACGTGGCCGGGTACGATTCTACCGAGCCTATTATGGCCGGGTACGATATGATGGAGCCTATTATGGCCGGGTACGATATGATGATGATGATGCCCACAGAGGCGAATGTTTTAAAGGTTTATGTATTTATACATATGTATCATGCATTTCATGTCAGTAGCCCTCAGAGGTACTAAGATGTTACAGGTTGTATATTCTCTATCCTTGCTTACATTACTGATCGTATTTATGGTTCCCTGCCTTACATACTCAGTACTTTATTCGTACTGACGTCCTTTTATTTGTGGACGCTGCATGTCGTGCTGCAGGTCCTGATAGACAGGCAGGTGCAGCTCCCCCACCACAGTAGGCTGTCCAGTTCAGCGGTGATTGGCGAGATCCCTTCTCCGGACTTGCCTTGGTCTTGGTATGCATTTTTGTTATAGACATTATGGGTATGTTGAGGCACTATTCCGGCTATGTTGCAGCACTTATGTTCATTTAGAGGCTCATAGACAAATGTCGACTCATGTATAGTTTGGTATGCCTTGTCGGCTTGTTTTTGTTATATAGTCTTTCATGGTAGCGTGGTAGCTCATACCTTATATGTAGTTTCTTGATTGTCTGGTCATCCCCTGCTATGTATGTTCATGTCATCATATTTTATTGTTGGTTGTCCATGATCTAGGTCTACCATTTATATTGATCTCGTCAGCCCTAAAAGATAATAATGAAGGTTAGATAAAATGTACGTTGGTGCTCGGCAAGTATGGTCGGGTGCTAGTCATGGCCCTCCAGTTTGGGTCGTGACACTTCAGTTTATATATGGCTGCACAGAATAAACTATATACCAAAGATAGGCTCATCAAATGGGGGATGCAGAGTAGCCCTCTATGTGAACAAGAACAGGAAACAACGTAACATTTATTCTTTGAATGCGATATAGCAGTTAGAATCTGGCAAAAACTACTCACATGGCAGGGTGTAAGCAGAGCTGCAATGGGGTGGTCTGAGGAGATAACATGGGCAATAAATAATGCACGAGGGAAATGTGGGAAAGCTGAAATATATAGAATGACGTTATCTGGGAGCATTTACTATATATGGAAGGAAAGGAACCTAAAACTATTCCAGAACAACGTAGATCAGAGGAGGTGATTGTGAAGATGATTATACAAGTAATACACTGCAGAGGAAGCAAAGTACCAAGACTAGCAAAGTAGATGATCAACCTAAACTTCTATCCATGAAGCAATAAGGAGAAGGTCTAATCAGGTATTATAAGATACAGGATATTAAGTAGCAAGATTTCTGAAGGTTAGAGCTAGTAGAGGAGGCTAGAGATGTACACTAAAGTTGGGGCTACATGTCCAACTTTAGGATGAAGACATACTTGTACAGAGCATTCAGATAAATAGAAAATTTATTTACCAAAAAAAAAAATGTGATAAAAATAATTTTGTTACTTTGGTATTGTTATAGCAGATAAAGCGGATATATGAAATTAACCCTCAATTTCCTAATATGTGTATTCATCATTTAGCAGATATTGCGATATAACTAACCGACAATATTTTCAAGAAGCATATAATTAAGCATCAAGCTTTTCCTGAATGAATGTGCACCCATATCACTAATAATTTGATTGATTTGCTTAGACATTTAACCCTATGTGGTTGGATTCTTGTCATTCACGAACTATTAAAAAGGAAAAGAGCGAAAAGAACAAAAACAGGAGCTTTGGCAATAGATATGATTAAGTTGGATCTGGAACTTAATTGCATGAATATTCAATGGCTATAGAGATGATTCATGGGGCTGATTAGACAACATTAATATGGTGGAAGTCAAAGCTTTTGGTATTTCGCACTTTCTTTTCAAATGCTTCTTATTTCTTTTTTACGTTTTTGTTTATTGCTTCAACTAGTACCAGAAATATTAATCTTTTACGATATTGGATTGAAAAGAATTTTACTAGTACCATATGGTCAACCCAACTTACTAAGATTGAGATATAATAAGTGTGATTTTCCGTTCATTAAATTACAAAACACAACTATATCGTGTCGTGTATATTTTTACATATTTTCCATAATATATTGTGTCATTCATTGCTAGAACATATATATAATGAGTACATGTGAAGCTGAAATTTATTATGAGCCAACGTACAATTCAAGAAACCGTTTATTATAAATTTTATAAATATTCTCTCAGTTTGACTTGGTAGAAAATGTTATTTAATTTATCTTTTGTTATGAATATACATAAAATCCTGTCGGGGTTTGCCAAAAATAATTGAATTCATTTATTTCTCCCTAGAGCGGCTTGTTTGATTTTGCACTTTTGGTGCACTTTGATCACATTATCGCGCATGCACAAGGACTACTAACTACGGTCTAACTTTTTTTCATAAAAAAGTTGTTTTGCACATGATCATGGGTCTTGATCAGAAAAAGACAACAAAGAAATAAATAATTTGGCAACAACTTGGTACTTCAGTTCGTAATAGCATTGACATATCTTCTTCAAATGATTGTCATGATAAATTATAAGTCAATTTTCTTCTCAGTGCTAAAAACTTTTCGATGTTTAGTGATATGTTGCTAATGATCTTTTGTCTAATTTCAATGATGATGTCAATAGGGTTTCAATATTTTTATTTTTATTGTTTAAATTTTGTAATGCTAGACACATGTAGCCACTTAACTTTGTTTTGAGAGTCAATGAGAATACATAAACAACTTTCTTTAGCTTCAACATAATAAATGGAGCATGCGTCATTCAACGTAAGCTTGGTGCACCATCTGTAATGTGTGTGTTGTAATTAATCATCTGGTATCAAATCAACGATACTTGAGATATTTGGTTGAGGGTAAATAAACCGCAACCACTCCTATGTTGTTGGGTTAAAACGGTTTTAAAATATTTTTAATATTATGTAATATTGTCCGTTTTAGATTAAGCTTGTACAGTTTTTCGAAAATATTCTTACGCCGTTAAAAGTATCCAACTACGTCTTATAAATAGATTATTTTTATTTTCTACTTTTCATGTGAGTTTTTTTTTTCAAACATACAAACAATTTCCCCCTTGAACTAAGTTTCACATGACTCGTCATCATTAGTGGACTAATTTAGAGATTAACTGTGTGTATGCGTCTTTGAAGCAACAGGTAAAGGTAGTAAACCGGTCCATAGACGGGCAAAAGCACTAAGTCGGATCGTATGCTATCACTCCGCCATTTCCATAATCGTCTCGCCAAATTACTGGCTATATGATACCAGTTATTATGCTAAAAAGGCCCAAAGATACTCTTAACATGGTGTGATATTGTTCAATTTAATCAATCTCGCACGATTTTCCCCAAAAGGCCTCAGAACACTAAGAATATCTCCTTGGAAGAAGAGATTATTTTTCTTTTCTGCTTTTTAGGCAAAACTTTGTTCCAACACTATGCACATTGATGATCATCTGTAATGTGCAAAATTAAAGCACATAATTGAAAATGGAGAGTCAAAAAACAAATGACATTCTGTTGATATCTCTATCAATCTTTTACTTTACGGTGATAAGATATGTATACACCCAAAAAAGGGAAAGCTACTACTAACCATTCGATATTTTATAGCAAATTAGGGTGTCGTGCAAAACTCACCAACTTACATAGGGTTATCCTAATTAGTCTTTAAGTAAACCTTGAGTTAAAGCAAGCTTTCCTTCAAAATAATATTGCTGATGTTAGTAAAAGCTCCATACTATTGGCACATGCTACATATTAAGTAATTGTGTAGTAACAAAGCGCAAATTTAGCACTAAATTACTAATTTTCGTTCCATCAAATAAAGGTATTAATAAAAAATGAGTTTAACGAGCAAAATAAGTCTGTCTCAGACGTTCAAAAGACGAGCAAAATGACTAAGTGAATAACTCAAAACATCAGCTAATGCATGTTCTCCATCATATAAAGTTATTATCAATAAAAAGAGTTTAACGGGTAAAATAACTCGTCTCAAATGTTCAAGAGACAACAAAAGGATAGCCCGGTGCACGAAGTATCCCGTGTTCATGCAGATTTCGGAGAAGGGTCATACCCCAATGAGTGTAATGTTGGCAGCCTACCCCTGATGCAAGCATCAGTGGCTGATTTTATGGCTCGAATCCATAACTTATAAGTCATACGAAGACAACTTTACCGTTGCTCCAAAATTCCCTTCAAGAGGCAGCAAAATGACTAAATGAGCCTCCTCAAGATATCACTAATGCTCCTTCAAATAGAGTTATGAGTTAATATCAAAATTGAGTTTACCATAATTGAGTTTAACGAGCAAAATAAGTCATCTCAAATGATCAAGAGACTGAGAAAAAAGGAGTAATCAAAATGTCACTAATCCTTCTTCGAATAATGTTATTACAAAAATTGGGTGAGTTTATGAAGTAAAATAAGTCACGTCAAATGTTCAAGAGACGAGCGAAATGACAAAAAGAGAAGCCTCAAAACATTCTATTCTGCTCTCACCTCATCCCGTGAACCAAATGTGCCTTAGAATGTATAGCATGTTGTTTACCTTGAAAATGGTAATGACAATTAGATTTGATTTTGTGGTTCTAAAAATACATGATCTGTTTTATGCTAGTTGTTAGACAATAGATATTAAGTGATAGATTAGAAGATAAGATAAGAGCTTGTAGATAGTGTAATAATCAAACCGAATGGCGGGAAATCGGGGCCTCGAGCTTGCGTATATGGGGCCTCGAGGTCGAGTCGGATGTCCGGCTAAGGGAAGTCGATGGAGGATTAACAATTATGATAAATTTGATGGCGGCTCTTTATAACCAATAATAAGATATAACTGAAGAACACTTAATGAAATGTAATAAATATAAGTAAGACAATAAGTTGTGCCAGACGTGTGGATCGGGAGGGTAATTTCTCCTTTTGTCTCTTCCCCGACCATGTTGAAACCGTGGAGGACTCGAGGGATGGGGACAACTTGATTGAGAAACCCCAGTTGTTCTACTACTTCTGACTTGATTATGTTAGCCGAACTGCCCTATCCACAAGTATGCACTTTATCCTTGTGTTGTTTAAGAGAAACGAGATCACCAGCGCATCGTTATGCGGTTCCCCCCATGGCTTCGAGGTCTTCCTCGGTAAATATGAGTGTTTCTTTGTATAAGCATTTTCGGGCTGGTCCCTCTTCTATAGCGGATGTTTTCATTCGTTTGGGCATGGGTCCATGGAGATCGTTAGTTCCTCCGATAATCACATGGACACTATGCTGGGGGCCCCTCCATTTTGCTCGATTTGAACCCGGGGGCGCACCGGACTCTGGGTTGGTCATGTCCACTTCCCTGTCACTTTTGGGGTCTCGGTTTCCCATCTCACCAGCCGAGCCGGGCGTCCTGCCCTAAAAGCGAAGATCTTGGGCAAGAAGAAGTGTGAAAGATAACTTGCGTTTTTGCAACAAAACCAGCAATAAAATAATCACTATTATTTTTAGCCCCACGGTGGGCGCCAAATTGTTTACTGTGAAAATGGTAACAACAATTAAATTTGTAAATGAGATTATAAAAATACGTGATCTATTCTCGAGCTAGTTGTTAAAGCAGTTAATGCTAAGAACGTGAAGTATAATGATAAGATGCGAGCTAAGACGAGGCAGTAATCAAACAAAGGGGCCTGTTATCCAAGTGTAGAGATGGTCGATGGGACCTCGGGGTCGGCATTGATATCGATCTCGAACTACAGGGGACAACCGGGGATGGGATAACAGTTAAAGGTATAATTAAAAGGCTCTTTCGGCCAATATTAAGCTATAGATTGAAGAACAAGTTAAGAAGCAATGAATACGGGGGCGGCCTTAGGCCAGTACCAAGTGGTAAGGAGAATGACCAAAGATAAATGACTTTGAACCAAGGGGAATAAGAAAATTAGAGAAGAGAGAGAAGATATTATTGCACTTGAGTAGGATCAATGGAGCTCTCGCCGTGCCCCATAAAGAGGTGGGGATCCCCTTTATATAGGAGGGGAATTTCTTGTAATACAAAACGTGTTAGCCGTGAAAGTACAGAGAAAGGATGGCTAGATATGACGCCTCGAAAAGAGGCTTCAGATAGGCCGGCCTTGTCAGGTCGAGTCGCATGACTTGGAAACTTCCCCCTTGCTCGCTGCGGCCCGCTGCATTAGTCGGAATGCTATACTCTTCTGATCAGCTCTAGACGAACCTTGGGGATGAGTCTCGACCTTGGCTCCGAGCTTCGAGGGGAATGACCGCGAGATGGCCTTGCGATGGGGAATTCGAGCCCCCGGATTCGCCGCATACACCTACAACAACACCTCTTCTCCCCATACATAGTTTTTCTGACTACCTCGAGATGCTCTTCCCCTATTGAGGAGATAAACCTCGACTCATGCTCTCGGTGACCCAGAACATTGGGAGGTTTCACTAACGTAAAGTCCCTCTTCGAGACAAAGTACCTCGATGTTAGCTCACCGGACGCTAGCGGTGTACCACCAACTGAGTGCGAAACTAGGGAAGAATACTCCTCTCCTTGGCAAACGGATGTGGGCACAGTAGCCATGGATATGGTAAACCAAAGAAACGGGAAATAGAAGACTTAGGTGAAAGCTTTGAGGTAAAGGGAAATTGGCGCAATAAAGGAGAACCCTAAAAAGAATATAGTCTCTCAAATATAGCAGTATTTTCAAATAAAGGGAAAACAAGTACATATATAGAGCAGGCAACGACTATTCGCCTAACCTGAAGACCAATGGAATCTGACCATGTCAGTACCATTTATTGGGAAGTGCACTGGTGGGGCCACCTCGGTCACTTCGCAACCATGCCACATAAACGACACTGTCATACATGCGCTCGGAAGTCATTAGACACCGAGAATTTTTGCTATTGCAGGCACTGACCCTATAGAAACAATTGGCCCAATTTTAAGATGGTGCCCGATCTCAAAGGCCTCGACTGCTCCAAGTATATGCCCCGAAAAGCCAACACCAGAATTCGAAGAAAAAAGTATTAAAACATGGAACGCGAAATACTTGAAGCAGAAAAATTGTTATATTTCCAAAATCACATTTACAACAAGGGAGCAATTACAAAGCCATTCCCCTAAGAAACTCTTGCACAAAAAAGAAAAAAGACGACCTAAGTCTACTCTTCACCCCCACTGCCCTAAAAATTATTGTCGGAACCCTCATCTGAAGCGACCAAAGAAGCAAATTCTTCCTTCAAGGTTCGGGCTTCCTCAATCTCAGATGAGAGATCGGCACTCTTATCACTCGCTTCCTCAAAAGCCTGCCTCCTCGATTGCACACGAGCATAATCAATGGCCCGAGTCATCTTCTACTTGGCCTTCACTAATATCTCTCGAGCTCGTTCGTTCGTAGTGGTGTTATCTTTCTTATATGAGGATGCCTTTTCTTTTGCCATAGACTTAGCCGGCGATAGTGCGGCAACCTCCTTCTTGGCACTCTACAGAAGCTCCCCGATCGACGACAGCTCCATCCGCAGATAGTCCCTCTCCGAGGCCACGACCCCATTTTGCCCCATCAAATCGAGGACCTCCATATCCTTGGCAACTGCCTCCTCTTGAAGCTTCTCCACGATGGCATTCCTTTGCCTGACCTACAAGGGAAAAGAAAGTTGGTAAAATACCAAGTTACAAGGACAAAGGGCAAGTTCGCAAATATAGTATTACCTGCTCGGCAAAGTTATCTTTTTCTCGGCATATTCCATCCAACCTCACCCAAAGCCCACTCATCTCCTCCTCCTTTCGAGCAAAAGAGGTCTCCGACTTCTTTAACCCCGAGGTGAGATTCTCAACCCCCTTCCTACGACATATAAGTTCATCTCGCAGCTTAGAGATTGCATGATCATATATTTTCTTATCCTATAACAAAACAGAAGAGTCAGAAAAATGAGGAAAAATACTTGAAGCACAAAATGTATACATAAAAAGGTATCACCTGCTACTTGAGGCTCTCCACCTTCTCGATAGCGTCGGGAGCATCGAGATCAATATCCTCACCGACACCCTCGAGGAAGTTTCCAAGCAC
Organism: Nicotiana sylvestris; assembly: GCF_000393655.2. Lineage (NCBI taxonomy): Eukaryota > Viridiplantae > Streptophyta > Magnoliopsida > Solanales > Solanaceae > Nicotiana > Nicotiana sylvestris. The sequence continues at coordinate 59,173,543 of NC_091057.1, read as the reverse complement.
ATTTCCCCCTCGTGAGGGCCCCCCACATTGGTGACAATTGAGTCCTGTGCATCCCTGAATTCCCCCGGTGAGAATCAAGGACCCGACTTAAGGCTACCCACGACATCGATATCTCCAAAGGGCAAGTCCTGTCCCCGAAAAGCTCCGGGCCCAAGCCCTTTGGAGTCATCAGTAATGGGTTCCTCGATAGGGACTGTACCATATCCGGTTAGGAACTCGAAGACCGTATCCGCACCCTCCTCGAGGGCCTCCATAACATGGGCCCGAGCTGAATCGACCGTTCCCGATTTAGCGACACTCAGCCCAGCCACCTGCAGGGCATCCGTGCCCAAACTCATCCTTTGTACCAAAGGGTTCTCATCATCGTCGTCATCTTCATCCGTAGCACCGGCACTTGCCCCAATAGCTGAAGTTGAGACCTTGGCATTAGCCCGAGGCCTGCATGATTTGGGCTTCTTTGACGTAGGAGATTCAACAACCACCTCTTTCTTGCTCTACTTACCCTTATCCGGTTTCGAGGTCTCTTCTTCGCCATTAGGATGTGGTCTCATCAGCACTCCATTGCCAAGGCCTCTACAAGCACATTACTCAAAGCTTGTCAATGCATAGGGTATGCGAAAGAGATATTAAAACATTGTAAAAGCGGCAACAAAAGGCTTACCGTGATTCTTGGCCGGCCACCGCATTTTAGCCAAGTCGGGCCAAGAACGCTCCAGATAAGGGAACGAATTATTCAATTTCCTAATCCACCCCGACAGGTCCTGTACCGCTTCGGGATACCAAACAGTAACTGCATAAACAAAGGGAAGATCATTTTTTGAGAAGAAGGTAAGAAGACAGTAAAGCATGTTCGAGGGAGAGGAACTTACGCTCCATATTCCACTTCTCCGAAAATGGCATCCTTTCGGCTGGGATGATGTCCGAGGTCCTCACTTGGACAAACCTATTCATCCACCCCCGATCCTTGTTCTCATCGATGCTCGAGAAAAATGGTTTCGCAAATCGAGGGTGAAGCTTAATCAAACCTCAAAAAAGACGAGGGCTATATAGTCTAATCAAGTGGTCAAGGGTGAAAGTCATACCCTCGACCTTGTTGGAGAAATAACAGAGCATATAGACTATCCTCCAGAAAGATGGATAAATTTGGCCAAGCATCACTTGATACTTATGACAGAAGTCGAGAATAACCGGATCTATCGCTGGGGAAAATGGATCTAAAGAATCAACGGGACCCAAAGTGAATGGGTATGTATATACGTAAAGAAAGTTGGACTTATGATCTGTTATACTCTCATTAGAACTGGGAATCTCAACCAACACTATCCTCTCCCATTGACAGTTTCCCTCATTTTTTGTATATTAGTCATGACGCTAATATACAAGGATACATGTTTGCATCGGCCCGACATATATGAGGGTCTCTCTGTCATACCTCATTTTTCCGTACCCTAGAGGGTACAAGGGAGTTTTTTCCAATTAAAGGACGATCGAAACGGGATTGGTTTATTTATTTCAGAGTCGCCACTTGGGAGATTTAGGGTGTCCCAAGTCACCAATTTTATTCCCGAATCGAGGAAAATAATGACTCCATATTATAGTCTGCGTACCAAAAATCCGGATAAGGAATTCTGTTAACCCGGGAGAAGGTGTTAGGCATTCCCGAGTTCCGTGGTTCTAGCACGGTCGCTCAACTGTTATATTCGGCTTGATTATCTGATTTTATACAAATATGAACTTATGTGCAAATTTTAACTTTCACCGCTTTCATAATTATTATTATTATTTTTTCTTTACAGGGAATTGCAACGTCGTGAGACATATCTCGAACCACGTTACATCAATGCACACGTGGTTGTTGACATATCTCGACTCGGTTGAGATTTGGATTTGGGTCACATAAATGTACACCTGAGTTAAGGAAAATAAATTATTAAAGGCGCGCCTAAAGCAACTAGCGTCTTGTTATTTTAGGGAAGGCCGTAAAATTCGCTAAACGGCCTGTCCTCGAATTCTAAGTATTTTAATATACATTTAGAGGGCCCCGCGACTTGTACATTTGTTTGTCGAGGCTCGTCTCATTTATTATTAAAGAATTTGCAACGTCATGGAAATGCATCTCGGGCCACGCCATAATCAATATACCCGTGATTAGAGACACATTTCGATTCCGTTGAGATTTGGATTTGGGTCACATAAATGTGCACCCGAGTTTAAGAAAATTAAATTATTAAAGGCGCGCCTAAAGCGACTAGCGTATCATTTATTTTGGGGAAGGCAGTAAAATTCGCTAAACGGCTCATCCTGAAGTCTAAGCATTTAAAATAACCATCTATTAAGGGCCCCGCGATTTGTATTTTTTATTTGGCGAGGCTCGTCTCATTTATTATTTACAAAGGCAAACCTAAGGCAGCTACATTTTCCTACTTTGCGAGGGCTACGGAAAATCCAACCAATGGCACACTTCGATTTCTAAAGAGTTGAAATTTAATTAAGGGCCATGAGTTATGGAAAATTTTTATAAAGGGAATGTACGACTTAACTATTAAAACCAAAAGACATAACGTAAAAAATCTTTCAAAATTTTCTTCCCTACAATTTACTTTACAAATCACAACGAAACAGAAACGGAAATTAATTTATTCGAATCATCATCACATACCCAAAATGCATGCCTTAAACAGATTATTTACCAAAAATATAACTATAATATGAGTGATTTTTCTTGCCTGCACCAACAATTCTTAATACTGGACTATCCTAATAGTTTAAGAATTAACCATATTGAACATACATCACAACAAACTACAAGTAAGATGCATTTGAATACAGTAACAACATTTATAAGAAAATAACTTTATTCAACTACCATTCATCAATTTAAGGAGAATAAGATGCCAAGAGAAGGATTAGAAGCGGACCTTAATTTGTCCTTAACGTAACGGACCTCGACGAACAATGACGACCTCAACGGAAACAAAACTCGAACCAAGGTGGCGACGACCTTGACGCTCACCTTCTCTCTTTCGACGACCTTGACGGGCTGTGGGTTATTTGGGCGATGACTGACGTGAAGTTGAGCCGGAGGTTTGGTGGACTAGACGTGGAGATGGGGAAGAGAAGGGGTGGTTTTTGGGCAGTGAGGGAGTGGGGTCGAGGGATAGCGACGACGGGAAGCTGGGCGTCACTTGTGGCCGACGGGCAGTGGACGGTGGTCCGTGACGACGAAGGCTAAGACGCGCAGCAACAGCTGCTCAGAAACGCAGCCACAGCTGCTTGGCACGCAGCAACAACTGCTCGTTGGACTGAAAATGGTGAAGCATCTACGGTCGGGGTTGTCCGATGGTGTTCGCCGATGAGTGACAGTAGGGTCGAGGAAGCTGGTGGATTTGACGGTGAGGAAGACGATGGAGTTGGGGCTGGTTATGGCGACGGGGTGATGGAGATCGGACAACGCAGCAACAGCTGCTCAAGTTCCGACGCAGGGGCAGTGACGACGAGGAGCTGGTGGTTGGGACAGAGGGAGTGGTGGTTTCGTTCACTGCTGGGGACGCGACAGTAGTGGTGGGTTTCACGAAGGAAGAAGTTGTTGGGGAAGGTGAGGGAGCTGGTCGGAGGTGGTGGTCGTGAGTGCAGGTGGGTTGTTAATGGTGGTTTTGGGGTAGGGTTTTCGTTAGGGTTTTTTGGTTCTTCCAAAGGAGGAAGATGAATGAATAGTGCCCAGTCCTCCAAATTTTTCAAAAAAAAAGTCCCCCTGTGCCTTGTGTTTGCCCGTGCATTTGTAGCACTTGCCAAGAAAATGAGCCTCACGCGTGGTGGGGTTCGAGACTTGTGTCCCCCACGCGTGGTGGGGTTCCCCGTGTGTCGTGTTCCGTCCGTGTTCCCCCGCGTGGTAGACTCGGATTATTATGGGCTAGGTCCGAAAATTAGGCCTAAAAGCGGGTAAGTTTAAACCCAAATATTATTCTTTTGCCCGGACCCGAGAATAAGAACACGACGTTGTTCGACTAATCCTATGTAAGCAAAGTAACTACCAAAATAAGACTAATATTTAAAACAAAACTATATCTTTTTTAATATTTTTTCAAGATTAAAATAGCTCCAAAACATTAATAAAACTATTTTTGTAATTTTCGTTTTTTATATAAAGATAAAATATAAAGTAATATTTTTTGTATTTTTTCAAAATTAAAATCACTACAAAACATTAATAGAACTATATTTTTTGGTAATTTTCGAAATTATATAAAGTACAAAACAAGGTACTATTTTTTGTATTTTTCAAGTTTATGAGAAATGCATAAACTAAAAATTTATATATATATTTTTGTAATTTTTCTTTTGCGATGAAAATAAAGTAAAAATAGTTAAAAATAACTAATTAGACCCAATTTCACATATTCACGCTAAAAATGTGAAAATTCTCGGGGAGGGTCAAAAATCAGGTGTCTACAGCTGCCCCTCTTTGACTGGAAACACGAAGAGTTTTCCGACAAAGAACGACTAGACATGTTTTTGACCCGACCATTACTTGGACGGACTACACTAAGGAAAGGAAGGGAATGTGACCGAGCCCTGGTATCTGAGCTGCCTACATATCCTTGGTTATACAGGAATCAGGCCACGTGTAGTTCGGAAATGAGAGAGATGGTAAAGTGTACCGAGGTGAAGAGCCGATCGAGGTGCCGTTCCGTTGAGGTTCCGGTCCGTGGTCCTGTCATTACATCAAAAATGAAAACTGAAAAAGACTAACTAAGCCTATCAGCTACTAGTTACAAGGGTTCCTATCTTTAAGTCTTCTGAAACTTGATCTTGAGTCTTGAATGGTGCTTCATACAGACTTTGGATTTGAACCTTGATACTTGCTAGTTGTAGGTGCTAGTTCTTGAGCAGACCACATCTGTTCTCCACTTCCGTGCTTTGGATTCGTTTTTTTTTTTGTTTTTGTTTTTGTGACCAGCTTTTGTTGACCATCTTAGCCTGTTGACTCGCATTCTTGAGGCGAGCTTCTGCTATTTATAACTTGGTTGAATGCTGGGGATTTTTGTTGTAGCCTTCTGCTTCCCGGTGCTGGGGATTGTTTCCTGCTGGGGATTCTTGTTGTAACCTTCTACCTTCCGGTGGGGTTACTAATTTCCAAAATCTGCAGTATAATACTAAAAAGTATTCCTCTTATTATACAGGTGGGCGCCTGAAACATGAAATGTAAAGACTGAAATGTGTTGCTCTCGTTATACAGGTGGGCGCCTGACATGAAATGTAAAGACTGAAATGTATGTCTTTGTTCTATGGGCGGGCTCCCAACTTCAACACTTGAAATGAAAAGACTGAAATGTATTCCTCTTGTTATACAGGTGGGCGCCTGGCTTTAAGAAAACTAAACATTGATAATCTTAAGAAAACTAAACATGACTCCTCTTTTTTTTTTCAAATTCAAACGTTTTTTTTCTTTTCAAATTATCCTAGGAGAAAATTCGTCTGACTAGGTTTTTTTTAGTATCTTAGGAGAAAGATTCATCAGACTAAGATTTTGATCCTAGGAGAAGGTTCATCAGACTAGGTCTTCTTTTTTGGTATCTTAGGAGAAAGATTCATCAGACTAAGATTTTGATCCTAGGAGAAGGTTCATCAGACTAGGTCTTTTTTTTTGGTATCTTAGGAGAAAGATTCATCAGACTAAGATTTGGATCCTAGGAGAAGGTTCATCAGACTAGGTCTCTATCTTAGGAGAAAAATTCGTCAGACTAAGATTTTGATCCTAGGAGAAGGTTCATCAGACTAGGTCTTTTTTTTTTGGTATCTTAGGAGAAAGATTCATCAGACTAAGATTTGGATCCTAGGAGAAGGTTCATCAGACTAGGTCTCTATCTTAGGAGAAAAATTCGTCAGACTAAGATTTTGATCCTAGGAGAAGGTTCATCAGACTAGGTCTTTTTTTTGTATCTTAGGAGAAAAATTCGTCAGACTAAGATTTTGATCCTAGGAGAAGGTTCATCAGACTAGGTCTTTTTTTTGGGTATCTTAGGAGAAAGATTCATCAGACTAAGATTTGGATCCTAGGAGAAGGTTCATCAGACTAGGTCTTTATCTTAGGAGAAAAATTCGTCAGACTAAGATTTTGATCCTAGGAGAAGGTTCATCAGACTAGGTCTCTATCTTAGGAGAAAGATTCATCAGACTAAGATTTTGATCCTAGGAGAAGGTTCATCAGACTAGGTCTTTTTTTTTTTCTTTAACTTAGGAGGAAATGCATCTCCTATGGGTAAAATAAACTTAGGAGGAAATGCGTCTCCTATGGGTAAAACAAACTTAGGAGGAAATGCATCTCCTATGGGTGAAACTAAAACCAACGTAGGAGGAAATGCATCTCCTATGGGTGAAACTAAAACAAACTTAGGAGGAAATGCATCTCCTATGGGTGAAATAAACTTAGGAGGAAATGCGTCTCCTATGGGTAAAACAAACTTAGGAGGAAATGAATCTCCTATGGGTGAAACTAAAACCAACTTAGGAGGAAATGCATCTCCTATGGGTGAAACTAAAACAAACTTTGGAGGAAATGCATCTCTTATGGGTAAAAACTAAACTTAGGAGGAAATGCATCTCCTATGGGTAAAACTCTAATGATTTCAAACTAGGAAGTGCGTCTCCTATTAATGAAATCTTCGCTTAGGAAGTGCGTCTCCTATGCGTGAACCATTTCCTTCTTCCTGAATTATTTACTTACCTGTGTTGTCTTCCCTCGAAACTGCTGGGGGATTATTTTGATGGGGATGACTTTCCTTTTTTTTTTTTCATTATTATCTTTTTATTCTTTTTTTTTATTCTTTTTTTTAATTCTTTTTTTTTTTGGTTTTGTTTTTGCATAGCTTCTTCCTTCGAAGACTACCTCCCTTGAGAGTCGTTTTGCCTTTCCCCGAAAGGAACCACTGAGGATACCGACTTTCCAACCTTGTGTTGGACTCCTCGCAACTGATAGGGATAACACTGTTGGGAAATTATTTACTTACCTGTTGGGGGGGGGGGGTAAAATGTTATTAGCTGGGGGTACCTGACTTCCAGAAAATTTTCTAAATGGAAGGAAAATTTTCTGCCCCAGTTTGATAATATCACTTGTGGCATGCAGTTCTGGCATCAATGCCATTTCCGTTACTTGCTTCAAATCAAACAAAATTTTGTTAGTTTAAAACATGGTGGTTGGTTGTGATACTCCCACTGGGATGGCTTTCCCTTTCTCCTTCCTTGCCCTGCGTTCAACAACTTGTTGGGGATGATATTATGTGCTGGGGATAATCCCTTGGGGATATCCCTCTTCTTTTGTGACATAGCTCGGAAACTGGCATTTCCCCGACCTTTTAGTCTAGTATGAATTTCCCAAATCATGCTCATTGCTCTCCTTGATTTACCCACGGGCTTTGGCCTTGAGGTTTATAACCTTTGATTTCGACAAAGGTACCCTCTTGACACTCGTCAATCCTTTTGTCAATTCCCTTTGCTGGGGATATTTTTCTTGACACTGGCCTCGCGCTTGTTCCTTGCTGACTAAACCACTTGGATGTACTAGTCAGATCTCATCTTGCATAATTGGAAAGCTGATGGCATATTTTGAAGTCAATTCTCACTTGTTCTGACCGAACAGACTCTATTGGGGATTTTTCTATGAAAGGAAAAAGATAAAAGGGAACAGAATAAAAAGACCAAGGGAAAAATGACTCTTTAACAAAAGAAACTATAAATAAAAACCAATCAAATGCAGATACCGACTCTAATGGCCATGACATGCGTATGTGGCCTATCATTTACCGTCAATCATCTTTCAAGATCTTCAATTGGCGATTCCCCATCTGATTCTTAATATTATTCGACTTGTAGTGCCCGAAGGGTTTTCACTATCAAGTCTCTCTCATTTTTGGTTCTTCTCTCAGCTTTCATCGCCTTATGGTGCCTGTGAAGGTTTTCACCGATAAGACTCTCTCATTTGCATCACTTTCCGGCAGGGGATTTGGAGTGTTGCCGGAATGACTCTTTTTGTTGGAGATTAGAGTCCTTTCTGCTGTGGAACAGAATGTTATGTTCGCCGGTAAGACTCTTCATTTGTCTGACTTGGCATCTTTTGAAGACTGATGAGAAGGTCTTTCTTTGGACCGTAATGTGGGTTTTGGATAGGCTAGAAAGAAAGGGTATAAAAGGCTCAAAAATAAATTAATTTTGGGTTATTAGTTACAACCTTCGGAATTAGATTTATTTACAACAAACGCAACATTTGCCCCAGTTTCTTGCTTGGGGATATTTTAATTGATTTTTTTTTCATTTTTCAAAACTATGACCGAGCCGTGAAGCGCCTACGTATCCTCTTTGAGGAATCAGGTCAAACGTAGTTCCCAATTCCTCTTTTTTCATTTGACTTTCCTTTGTTTTTTTTTGTTATCATTTTTCTCTTTTTTTTTTTTTCTTTTTGTTGTTTTCTTTCTTTTTTCTTTTTTTTTCGTTTACCTGCCACGCTTGTGTTTTCTAGTCGTTGCTACTGATTCCGAACGAGGGGTATGAAAGAAAAATAAGTAAGGCTCAAAAAGGGGTAACGAAGGATAAAGTGTTTAGGTAGCAGAACAAAATGTCTTCGTCATTCCAGTCTTCAAAACATGCCAAATGCAAACAACACAACAAAGATTCGTAGTCTCTTCTGACGGTGCTGGACTTGACAACTATATTCAACACCTGCTTGTTCATTTGTCACTTCTAAAGCACCGTTGGGCGACACTCTAACTCTCATTATCATGAAAGGCCCTTATGCCAATTTGGCGAGTCTTGCTTTTAACGGCTTTTCTTTGTGTTTAACTTGCCCTAGTTCCACATGACTCGAGCTCTGTATGATCTCAACCGTTCTTATTTCCTTTAAATGCTTTGATCGCCTTCCCAGGGTTTTATGATTAACTTTAAGATTAGGCCCGAACTGTGTGTGCATGTCATGTCACTAGAATCGGCACTGAACAAAATGACAAAGGGCGAAACGAAAAGATGACTGGAAATAATAAAGACCGGATTTTGCATTAGACTACCGGTGAAATGGTTTGAATAACAAAACAAAACAAACCAGAACAAAATCCTAAAACAAACTGGACAAAATTTAAACAACCGCTATGACAAAACGGAAAGCTAAGACAGTTTGACACAAGACAATATCCGAATTACAATCCTAATAATCCGAACAATCGGAAATGACAACAAAATAAACCACCAAATGCCTCTTTCTTGCTAACCAAGGAACGGAGCGTCCTCCCACTTTATCAAAACTGGCATCTTAGCCACTGAGCTTTGCATCAATACTGCCAAGACCATTACCAGCTTCAATATCATCAACCTCCGTCAGCAAGTTCCCAATAGGCTTCGAGTGTTTCTGTTATCAGGCCTGATCCCTACAGAGTGTGCATCATGATATGCAAGTAAAGGATTCTGGGTGTCATTGTCCGGCTTACCACAAACCAACCACCTTAACTTCATTTGCGAAACAAACAGGTTAGAATGGACTCAGTCGGTCCTCATTATTAATAACATCTTTTTTTCTTTTCTTTTTTTTCAGTTTTTTTTTCATTTTTCTCTTCTTTTTTTTCTATTTTTTCATTTTTCATTTTTCATTTTTTTTCATTTCGTTTTTTTTTTCATTCTCTTTTTCATTCTCTTTTTTTTTTTTTGTGGTTGAATCTTATGGAGATTGCCTACGTATCATGACCCCCCATGAATCAGACCTTGCGTAGTTCAGACCAATAACAGATAAACCATACTAAACATTTTTTTTCAATTTTCATATTAAAACAAACTGGGTTTCAAAGGTTTGAAGATGACTTACCAACTGGAAAATCAAACAACCCACATATTCTGATTAAAAGATTTACAACCTCAAAACAAAAAGGCCAGCTTCCTTCCTCCGCTTGCTAATTTTAACCAAATGGTTGTTTTTGCAAACGTGGCCCCTTCCAACTTTCACATGAATTTTGAGGCCGGGGAGGATTATTTTATGACACTTTACAAACTTGTCCGTTCTTTCACGAAAATAGCCTTTCGACAACTGAAAGATACTCTAAGGCTATTTCGGCAAGAACAGTTTAAAACGCGGCCGAAACTGGCTCGGATTATTTTGACCAAAAATCTAAACGGTATTCACCTGACCATTGACTCTTTGTTTTGTTTTTTTCAAATTACAATAAAAACCTAGTGTTGCAAACACGGCCTTTCAACGTCTCGGGGACGAAGATTTTTTGAGGCTGTGTGGGTCAACTGGACCAAAAATCCTAAACATGACCCAAAAGGTGGCTGTTTATGCAAAGTCAGCCTTCCGGCGTCCCTTTCGGGAACATTCGGCTATGTCTTGATAAAACAGCGTCACCCGACTTCTTTATGACTCTTTTTATCATTTTTCAAATTAGAAAACTCAATATTGCAAGCACGGCCTTTCAACGTCTCGGGGACGAAGATTTTAAGGCTGTGTGGGTCATCTGGACCAAATCTTAAAAAAATGACCCCAAAGGTGGCTGTTTATGCAAAGTCAGCCTTCCGGCGTCCTTTTCGGGAACATTTGGCTATTTATGACAAAACAGCACCTGACTTATTTATGACTATTTTTATCATTTTTCAAATTAGAAAAGTCAATATTGCAAACACGGCCTTTCAACGCCTCGGGGACGAAGATTTTTAAGGCTGTGTGGGTCAACTGGACCAAATCTTAAAAATGACCCGAAGGTGGCTGTTTATGCAAAGTCAGCCTTCCGGTGTCCCTTTCGGGAACATTCGGCTATGTCTTGATAAAACAGCGTCACCCGACTTTTTTATGACAAAATTAAAATTTGACATATTTTTTTATTATTATTTGTTTGTTTTTAGCTTTTTTAGCAAAATGTGGGTTGAACATCACCCGACTTATTTATGACATGTTTTTTATTTTATTACTTATTCGTTTTTGGCTTTTTTAGCAAAAGGCGGTTGGACCCGATGAGGGTTGCCTACGTATCTCACATCCGGTGAGAATCAAACCCGCGTAGTTCGGGTCAATAAACTATTTTTGAGAAGACCATTTTCCATTTTCTATTATTATTATTATTATTATTATTATTATTATTATTATTATTATTAATTTTTATTACATCGAATAAACAAACTATTATTTTTCATTCATAACAAACAAACAAACTAACATAGAACATAAAACATTCCTTCTTTTTCCCTTTTTTCAAAATTTCGGCAGAGTTTCGCCACTACTTGGACATTGGTTTTTTTAAAAAATAAGTAGTTATATCTCTACACTGTTATTTTCTCCTCTTTTTCACGATTTTCTAATTTGTGGAAAATGATGACAACATACAAAATCTTTTTTTTTTGAATTTTCAATGCTTTTTTTTTATATATTTTTATTTTTATATTTATTATTATTTTCAAAAAATGTGGCATGGGAGACATAAGGATTTCCAAGGCATCTTGGACTCCGCGAATGTTCCCCATGCGCTTTTCCCAAAATATGAAGCGTGGGGGACATGGGAAATTCCAAGACCTCTAGGATTCCACAAATGTTCCCCGTATGCTTTTCCCAAAAATGAAGTGTGGGGGACATATGGAATATCAAGGCTTCTTGACTTCCACAAATGTTCCCCATGCTTAATTAACATAATATCATGCCTATCTAAAAACGTGCAACTTTCTTATTTAACGTGACCAGCGTGATAAGGAGTGCCATTTGTCCTCAACATATCATTGGTCCGCCCAAATGACTCATTCACCCTTGAATAAATACAACATGTAGCACATAAGATGCCAAAAGATGGTCTATTATTTTCAGGTTGCTTGTCCTAGACGGACCCAACCCCTTTGTTGAGTCCCCTAAGTTAAATGTACATGATGCAAATAAACGTTCCTACTAGGGATCCGGCATGTGGCTTTGTTATACTAAGTTCATAACCTGGGTATTTGTTCTAGACCTGGCTTACCCGAGCGGACAACTCGAGCCGAGGATGGGAGCTGTGTACCGGTAACCAAAAGGCCATCCGGTTTTGCAACTCCTCCGAATCCTCGTTCTATTTTGGTATATGACACTAACAGAAAGAAGCCACGACCAGCGTGCACTCCTCAAGAGAGAGAAAAGAGGGGTTTCGGCACAGTTTATATATACAGTCCAAGTAATATCAAAGCGGTAAGAGCAACATTTTGCACATTTAGGCTAAAACATATAATAAAATCAAATAAATAAAGCCAAATAATAACAATTATTCTAAGCTCGAATTCTTAACCCTGAACCAGTGGTTCTGGGTTAATTCCCCAGCAGAGTTGCCAGAGCTGTCACACCTCCTTTTTCCGTACCCGAGAGGGTACAAGGGAGTTTTTTCCAATTAAAGGACGATCGAAACGGGATTGGTTTATTTATTTCAGAGTCGCCACTTGGGAGATTTAGGGTGTCCCAAGTCACCAATTTTAATCCCGAATCGAGGAAAAGAATGACTCCATATTATAGTCTGCGTACCAGAAATCCGGATAAGGAATTCTGTTAACCCGGGAGAAGGTGTTAGGCATTCCCGAGTTCCGTGGTTCTAGCACGGTCGCTCAACTGTTATATTCGGCTTGATTATCTGATTTTATACAAATATGAACTTATGTGCAAAATTTTAACTTTCACCGCTTTCATAATTATTATTATTATTTTTTCTTTACAGGGAATTGCAACGTCGTGAGACATATCTCGAACCACGTTACATCAATGCACACGTGGTTGTTGACATATCTCGACTCGGTTGAGATTTGGATTTGGGTCACATAAATGTACACCCGAGTTAAGGAAAATAAATTATTAAAGGCGCGCCTAAAGCAACTAGCGTCTTGTTATTTTGGGGAAGGCCGTAAAATTCGCTAAACGGCATGTCCTCGAATTCTAAGTATTTTAATATATGCATTTAGAGGGCCCCGTGACTTGTACATTTGTTTGTCGAGGCTCGTCTCATTTATTATTAAAGAATTTGCAACGTCATGGAAATGCATCTCGGGCCACGCCATAATCAATATACCCATGATTAGAGACACATTTCGATTCCGTTGAGATTTGGATTTGGGTCACATAAATGTGCACCCGAGTTTAAGAAAATTAAATTATTAAAGGCGCGCCTAAAGCGCCTAGCGTATAATTTATTTTGGGGAAGGCCGTAAAATTCGCTAAACGGCCCATCCCGAAGTCTAAGCATTTAAAATAACCATCTATTGAGGGCCCCGCGATTTGTATTTTTTATTTGGCGAGGCTCGTCTCATTTATTATTTACAAAGGCAAACCTAAGGCAGCTACATTTTCCTACTTTGCGAGGGCTACGGAAAATCCAACCAATGGCACACTTCGATTTCTAAAGAGTTAAAATTTAATTAAGGGCCATGAGTTATGGAAAATTTTTATAAAGGGAATGTACGACTTAACTATTAAAACCAAAAGACATAACGTAAAAAATCTTTCAAAATTTTCTTCCCTACAAGTTACTTTACAAATCATGCCTTAAACAGATTATTTACCCAAAATGCATGCCTTAAACAGATTATTTACCAAAAATATAACTATAATATGAGTGATTTTTCTTGCCTGCACCAACAATTCTTAATACTGGACTATCCTAATAGTTTAAGAATTAACTATATTGAACATCCATCACAACAAACTACAAGTAAGATGCATTTGAATACAGTAACAACATTTATAAGAAAATAACTTTATTCAACTACCAATCATCAATTTAAGGAGAATAAGATGCCAAGAGAAGGATTAGAAGTGGACCTTACTTTGTCCTTAACGTAACGGACCTCGACGAACAATGACGACCTCAACGGAAACAAAACTCGAACCAAGGTGGTGACGACCTCGACGCTCACCTTCTCTCTTTCGACGACCTTGACGGGCTGTGGGTTATTTGGGCGATGACTGACGTGAAGTTGAGCCGGAGGTTTGGTGGACTAGACGTGGAGATGGGGAAGAGAAGGGGTGGTTGTTTGGGCAGTGAGGGAGTGGGGTCGAGGGATAGCGACGACGGGAAGCTGGGCGTCACTTGTGGCCGACGGGTAGTGGACGGTGGTACGTGACGACGAAGGCTAAGACGCGCAGCAACAGCTGCTCAGAAACGCAGCCACAGCTGCTTGGCACGCAGCAACAGCTGCTCGTTGGACTGAAAATGGTGAAGCATCTAAGGTCGGGGTTGTCCGATGGTGTTCGCCGATGAGTGACAGTAGGGTCGAGGAAGCTGGTGGATTTGACGGTGAGGAAGACGATGGAGTTGGGGCTGGTTATGGTGACGGGGTGATGGAGATAGGACAACGCAACAACAACTGCTCGAGTTCCGACGCAGGGGCAGTGACGACGGGGAGCTGGTGGTTGGGACAGAGGGAGTGGTGGTTTCGTTCACTGCTGGGGACGCGACAGTAGTGGTGGGTTTCACAGAGGAAGAAGTGGTTGGGGAAGGTGAGGGAGCTGGTCGGAGGTGGTGGTCGTGAGTGTAGGTGGGTTGTTAATGGTGGTTTTGGGGTAGGGTTTTCGTTAGGGTTTTTGGTTCTTCCAAAGGAGGAAGATGAATGAACAGTGCCCAGTCCTCCAAATTTTTTCAAAAAAAAAGTCCCCCTGTGCCTTGTGTTTGCCCGTGCATTTGTAGCACTTTCCAAGAAAATGAGCCCCACGCGTGGTGGGGTTCGAGACTTGTGTCCCCCACGTGTGGTGGGGTTCCCCGTGTGTCGTGTTCCGTCCGTGTTCCCCACGCGTGGTGGACTCGGATTATTATGGGCTAGGTCCGAAAATTAGGCCTAAAAGCGAGTAAGTTTAAACCCAAATATTATTCTTTTGCCCGGACCCGAGAATAAGAACACGACGTTGTTCGACTAATCCTATGTAAGCAAAGTAACTACTAAAATAAGACTAATATTTAAAACAAAACTATATCTTTTTAATATTTTTTCAAGATTAAAATAGCTCCAAAACATTAATAAAACTATTTTTGTAATTTTCGTTTTTTATATAAAGATAAAATATAAAGTAATATTTTTTGTATTTTTTCAAAATTAAAATGACTACAAAACATTAATAGAACTATATTTTTTGGTAATTTTCGAAATTATATAAAGTACAAAACAAGGTACTATTTTTTGTATTTTTCAAGTTTATGAGAAATACATAAACTAAAAATTTATATATATATTTTTGTAATTTTACTTTTGCGATGAAAATAAAGTAAAAATAGTTAAAAATAACTAATTAGACCCAATTTCACATATTCACGCTAAAAATGTGAAAATTCTCGGGGAGGGTCAAAAATCAGGTGTCTACACTCTCTATAGAAAAATCATTCATAATATCGAACTACGTAGGGGTACATTGTTCAACGGTGGGGGCCACTTTGGGTTTTCCCTTGGATGTTCGAGATGAAGAGGCAGCACCCTCTTTTCGAGGCACTGTTTTAGAGGTTCTAGCCATGATGGTGGAAAGATCTTTCTGAGAAAGGAAGTGAGGAGCCTAGAACAGAAGAAAGAAGAATGTGAAAAAGGGATGACCTTGGCTCTGAAAGTTTGAAGGTGTTGCAAAAGTGTGAATCACTAAACGATTGAGGTATTTATAGAAGCCATATGGACAGCGGAAAGGACGAACCAATAGTTGTTCATGGGCTTCTCGGTAGTCGTGTTGACAACGACCCTTGAACGACTTTTTGAGTTATGGCATTTAATGCTCTGATAGGCTGACGTCATGATGGTAGTGCCTAAGAAGAAGGAGTTCAAAACCGTTTCCTAGGAAATGCGGGGACTATGTTTATGCGGTAAAACCGGAGGGGCCGATTTTGTGGTTATCATGGTACTTCGTAGGCACGCTTCCTAGGACTCGAGGTAGAGCTCGAGATACAACCTCGTGGGGGTTTCCAAATACCCGACTCTGGGACAATGTGGATCGACAGCTGTGATGGAGAAACGGGAAGTTCCCTAGGTACTTGATTGAGACTGACAAGCTAGTATGTGCCCGTACCATGGCATTAAATGACTGCATCCTCCGCGTGTCTTTGTAATAAATGCACTTTGTACTATGTTAGGATTTCGACGACAACATGAGGTACAACGCCTTACTTGGCAGGCCTTAGATACACAATATAAGGGCAGTGCCCTCGACCTTGCACCAGGTAATAAGGTTCCACACAAGGGATGGCATCAAAACAATACATGGAGAACAGCAAGCAGCAAGGGAAATGTTTGCGGTCCACCAAGAGACGCCAACCCCTATACACTCGGCCTCGAATGAGGAGAGAAGCATGCAGGCTCTGGGAGATGACGACGAAGATTTCTTCGCCCCCAAACTTTCATCGCCCCCGACGATTCGGATGCGACCAAGTCGACAGTTGAAGAGCTAGAGCAGACTGTTCTGATCGAGAACCTCCCGGATCGCAAGGTATACCTAGGAACGGGGCTGACCCCCGAACTCAGGACATGGATTATTCAATTTCTTAGTAACGATATCGACTGTTTTTCCTGGTCCCGCCTAGATATAAAAGGCATCCCACCAAAAATAACCTCCCATCGGCTGAGCGTCGATCCCAAATTAAAACCCGTGAAGCAGAAAAGGAGACCACAGTCTGAGGTAAAGCACGCCTTCATCAAAGAGGAGGTAGCAAAACTTCTTAAAATCGGATCCATTAGGGAGGTAAAGTATCCCGAATGGCTAGCTAACGTAGTGGTAGTACCAAAAAAGGGGAATAAGCTAATAATGTGCGTAGATTATAAAGATTTAAACAAAGCATGCCCCAAAGATTCCTTCCCGCTGCCTAATATCGATCGTCTGATCGATGCCACGGCTAGCCACGAGACCCTCACCTTCCTCGATGCCTACTCGGGGTACAATCAAATCCAGATGAACCCCGAGGATATGGAAAAGACCTCGTTCATCACAAAATATGGTACATATTGCTATAACATGATGTCCTTCGGGCTAGAAAATGCAGGAGCGACATACCAATGCCTAGTTAATAAAATATTCGAGCATCAAATAGGTAAATAGATGGAAGTATACATTGATGATATGCTAGTTAAATCCCTACGCGCAGAGGACCATCTGACCCATTTGCAAGATACTTTCAACATCCTCAGAAGCTACAACATGAAGCTCAATCCCGAAAAGTGTGCCTTCGGAGTAGGCTCGGGAAAATTCCTGGGCTTCATGGTGTCAAAAAGGTGGATAGAGATCAACCCTGACAAAATAAGGGCCATCAAAGAAATCACAGTGGTGAACAACGTGAAAGCCGTGCAATGGCTAACTGGGCGGATCGCGGCCCTGGCAGATTCATATCAAGGTCGTCAGACAAAAGCCACCACTTCTTCGCCCTACTCAAAAGAAAGAGCAACTTCGAATGGACTCCGGAATGCCAACACGCCGTGGAAGAACTGAAACGGTACCTATCTAGCCCGCCTTTGTTGCACACGCCCAAGGAGGATGAAACGCTGTACTTGTACCTGGCCGTGTCCAAAATAGCGGTGAGCGGTGTATTAGTCCAAGAAGAGCAAGGTACGCAATTTCCTGTGTATTACAAAAGTTAAACCTTGGGGGACGCCGAAACTCGGTACCCCCACCTAGAATAATTGGCACTCGCGCAAGCTGAAGCCTTACTTTCAGTGCCACCGCATTTGCGTCCTATCAACTTATCCTCTATGGAGCATACTGCACAAACTTGAGTTGTCAGGTTGACTGGCCAAATGGGCCATTGAACTCGGAGGGTATAATATCGAGTATCAACCTCGGACGCCCATTAAATCCCAAATCCTGGCGGATTTCGTGGCCGATTTTTCGCCATCCCTCGTCCCCGAGGTAGAGAAGGAACTTTTACTAAAATCAGGCATGTCCTCCGGGGTATGGACCCTGTTCATGGATGGTGCCACAAACGTCAGAGGATCCGGACTCGGTATAGTCCTAAATCTGCCCGTCGATGGCATAATCCGACAGTCCATAAAAACTACAAAGCTAACTAACAACGTAACCGAGTATGAGGCTATGATTGCAGGTTTGGAGTTGGCCAAGGGCTTGGAGGCCGAGGTCATCGAGGCAAAATGTGATTCGCTCCTCGTGGTAAGTCAGGTAAATGGGAGCTAAGGAGCCCGAGAAGATAGGATGCAGAGGTATTTGTATAAGATCCAAGTCACAATGCACCGCTTCAAGGAATGGACCTTAGTCCATGTACCCCGAGAGCAGAACGGCGATGCTGATGCCCTGACAAACCTGGGATCATCTGTTGAGGAGGAAGACCTACTCCCCAGGGTTGTTGTTCAATTAATCAGGTCCGTGGTCGAGGAAGGTCACTCGGAAATCAACTCCACCAGCCTGACATGGGATTGGAGAAAAAAAATACATCGTTTATCTTAAGGACGGGAAACTACCCGCCGATCCGAAAGAATCAAGGGCCTTGCGAACCAGAGAGGCCCGATTCTCACTTGACGAAAACAGGGCTCTGTACAGGAGAACGTTCGATGGCCCCCTAGAAGTTTTCCTAGGACCGGGCGACACAGATTATGTGCTTTGAGAGATCCACGAGGGCACCTATGGAAACCATTCCGGGGCAGACTCCCTAGTCCGAAAGGTAATCAAAGCAGGCTACTACTGGGATAACATGGAAAGCAACGCCAAGGAGTTCGTCTGAAGATGCGACAAGTGTCAGAGATTCTCCCCCAAGATTCACCAACCCGGCGAACAGCTACATTCCGTTTTATCACCGTGGCCATTTATGAAATGGGGAATGGACATCGTAGGCCCTTTGCCAATGGCACCAGGTAAATCTGGATTCATTTTGTTTATGACTGATTACTTTTTGAAAAGGGTGGAAGTGCATGCCTTCAAAAGAATAAGAGAAAAGGAAGTCATCAACTTTATATGGGAACACGTCATGCGCCGGTTCAGGATCTCATTCGAAATAACATGCGACGACGGGAGGCAATTCATTGGGAGCAAAGCAACATAGTTCCTTGAGGACAACAAAATCTAAAGGATCCTTTCAACTCCATACCATCCATGTGCGAACATCCAGGCCGAATCCACAAATAAAACCATCATTCAAAACCTGAAGAAGAAACTAGAAGGCGCCAAGGGAAAATGGCGAGAAACGCTGCCCGTGGTACTGTAGGCATATCGGACAACTCCAAAATCAAGCCCAGGGGATACACCTTTCTCTCTTTATATGGTGTTGAAGCACTAATACCAGTAGAGGTCGAGGAACCAAGCACCAGATTTCGGCACGCCAGCAAAGATTCAAATCACGAGGCCATGGCAATAGCCCTCGAGCTTCTTGATGAAAGACGGGAGGCCTCGCTGGTTCGGACGGCCGCCCAGAAGCAGAAAATTGAAAGATTACTACAATAGGAGAACGAACCTCTAATATTTCGGAATCGGAGACTTGGTCCTAAGGAAGGTTACTCTCAACACTCGAAACCCCAATGAAGGGAAACTAGGCTAGAATTGGGAAGGGTCGTACCGTGTCCTTGGGATAGTTGGCAAAGGCTCCTATAAGCTTGGCACCATGGAAGGCGAGAAGCTCCCGAGCAACTAGAATGTGTCTATTCTCAAGCGGTATTACTGTTAGGGCATTCGATCATGAAACCCCACGGGAGCCCTTGATCAAGCATCACACTCTTTTTCCCACAATTGGGCTTTTATCCTGAAACAGGTTCCTTGCTGACAGGATTTTTTAACGAGGCGACACCCGCACACTCCTTAAAAAAGAATTCGAAGGGGGCCTACGTGATTTCCTTTGCAACCAGCCCAACTTTGGAAAAATGATGAACGAGACTCCGACAGGAAGAAACACACTAGGCCAAACAACCCGAGGAGTTGTACCCACGCGGGCCGAGCTCGCAGCAACAATACAATATGTATTCACGGCCTATATCTACGCCAAGCAATAAAGAATATCTTTTCGGCATTTCATACTTCGAAAAAGACTATTTCGGCATATTCACGGCGAAGGCCTCTCCACTAAATACGTCCTGAGATACTCGGAGACTTAAACGATTCAGTGCCCATACGAACCCAGAGTCGGAACTCCGGGCTCACAAAGCCCTCACAATGCAACTCCAAGTTCACGAGAAGCGGTATTCAAGCTTAAAAAAACTTGATGACTCGGAAACTGTCGACAATCGCCATGCACTGGAAAATCTGAAACTGTAAGACCCTAGCGGGCAGACTTGGCATAACCAGATCTATTCTACGAGCTGTAAGACCTCAATAGGCATGACAAACTGTAAGACCTCAGCAGGCATGACAAATTGTAAAACCTGAATAGGTATGAAAAATCCCAAAGTTTAGGCTATACATCGCATTTGTAAGAATCCCTAAAGGGCATACCCTCGATGTAGATGCCTAAACTATCACTAGGGATAAAAAATGGCTATGGCCAAATGCATATGACTACGGTCAAAATGGCTGATACAGCCAAAATAACGCGACTCGAGGACGCCCGATTGTTGCTAAAAAATCGCAGGCCACTACTCTAAATATACTTGAGAAAGAACCGGTTAAAACAGGTTTCCCTCAACAGGCAAAAACGAGCTCCGGCCATGTTGGCTCCAAATCCCAAGAGCGTCGATCTACTCGACCTACGAGCTATGAACCTTACGAGGTGCTCAATACATCGCCGACAACGACTTGAAATCGAGGTT
Organism: Nicotiana sylvestris; assembly: GCF_000393655.2. NCBI lineage: Eukaryota > Viridiplantae > Streptophyta > Magnoliopsida > Solanales > Solanaceae > Nicotiana > Nicotiana sylvestris. Next base: position 59,152,873 of record NC_091057.1, on the reverse strand, counting down.
CTTCTAGAACCGACGATGGGTCAGGCAAAAATACTATAAAAAGACCTTAATGAGCGGAAATAAAGCCTACAAAAAGCCCACGGGCAAAAATAGCGTAAGAGCCATTGTCGCCAGCTAAGCAAGCCTATGAGGCTCATATTGAAAGGTCTCTATGACCAAACAACGTAAGAGCCATTGTCGCCAGCTTGAAAATTGACAACTTGAGGATTAAAATAAGCTCGAATTGTAACCCTATTCGGAGACCGGATCCAAAATAGTTAACTATGCAAGCCTCCGGGCCACATACTAAAAGGTCTCAACGACCAGACGGCATAAGTGCCATTGTCACCAACCAGAAACTCATGGGAATATAAGGGTCGATTATAGCTCGAATCGCAAAGCAACTCGGGGACTGGACCTAAAAATTGTAATATGCCTAAGGGCACGGCATAAATGCCACTATCGCCGGCCAGAGAATCATGGAAATTTAAGGGCCGATTACAGCTCAAATCGCAACGTGACTCGGAGACTGGACCTAGAGTAGTTAAACTACAAAATGCCTAAGGGAACGGCATAAATGCCATATCAACCAGCCTAAACGAGCCACAAAGCTACATTGCGAGTCCAAAGTTCTTTCTCCAATAAGGGGAACAAAGCCACGAGGTTTCTCCTTACACATATGCCAAAACAAAAGCACCACATACAGACAAGGAAATCAACGGGAAAAACAACATAGCCTAAACCTATTGTCAAATCGGCAACCTCAAAGGTTGCATCCTGGCAGTTACGAATCCCCTGACAGTCCCTTATCAGCAAAGTCCCCTCTCTCCGGAGATCCACCCCTATTTTTAATATTGCTCGAGATGCCTTCCAACGTGCACTCGATGGTTAACCTTTGAAGGTCCGGCCGAGCGCGGTCCGCAACTCGAGGTAAAGCTAGGTCTTCCCCTTCAAAGGTCCTCTCAACACAAGAATCCTCAGCGATCGCTCCTTCCCCGAGTAAAGATACAAGCACCTCAGCCTTGGCTCTGATTCGAAGTAGTTCGGCCACCATCCCGAAATGAAAACTCTTGTACTTGCCACTATCCTCCATCGCATCCTAAAGCTGATGCTCAATCGAGGTGACTCTCCTCCTAAGGCTATCCCTTTCAGAAACCACCTCATCCATATGGCAACCAAGCTCGAAGATTTTAGCATCCTTGGCCCGAAGCTCCCCTCTCAGAGAAAGTTTCTCCTTCTCAAACTGCATGAATCAGGGCCCAAGGGGTTAAAAACAATAAAATCCCACATAAGCTCAAACATTAATGAGAATAGGGGATGAATAACCTATTCGGTTAAAAGTACTTTCTCATGTTCGCGATGGCTCACCTCATCTTGATACTGGTCGAGGGACTGATTATAAAGCGCTTCAGCCTGAAATCACATAAAAAATTAAGGGAATAAAGATCGGAGCGGCCCGAAGCAACAAATAAGGATGGGTGAAGTTACCCACTCACAAAGCCTGCCCATCTCGCCAAAAATAGAGGAAGCGCTGATCCCAGAGCTACCCTTAAGAGTGATCGCCAGCCTCCCGAGTGCATCTCCACCTTCAATCAGTGCTCCCGCCTCGGAAAGATCCTTACGAAGCTCGTCTTGCCCTCTAAAAGATGGAAGTGTTCCCCCTTTTGAGGAAACAACAATAACCAACGGGCCAACAGGGTCGGCCAGAATGTCCGCCCCCGTTCATCCCTGGCCCCCAATCGAGGCTCCTTTAGATCGCCTTCTAAGGGCGTCCCGACTCGAGAAGGGCTCCGGCCACCTGTTGAGACAAAACCAGTACTCGATATCTCATCTATTCCCTTGCCACCATAAAGACGGGCTGCACAAACGTCGGACTCCTGTCCGGAAGCATTTATTCCTTTGGCCCCAGGAGAAATCAATCCCAAGCGATCTTCGAAGGGTGCCAAAAAACTACTTTCCCCCTCACCTTCAGCACAAGGATTTCCTGCCATGCCAAAAGTCGGAACTGATGAATCAACCTTAGACTCCTCCACCTTGGTCTTTTTGAGATTTGGTGGCTCAGCCGATGCGCCCCTTTGCCTTTTCTTCTCCTCGTCAAGCACCGGGATGTCCCCTCCAATGGGCCGCACCTCCCTCGTCAGTAGGATTCCTCCCAGAGCTACATAAATATAGGGATCAAATGCACAGAAAGGAAAGAGTCGCTGGTAGCAAGCTGCGCTAAAATGAGCGATACGTCAAAATTCAGAACTTACCATGATCTTTTGCTTTCCATCGGGTAATCCCTCCACGCACAATCATTATACGGGCAGATCGAGTATAAATGGCCAACCCAATCCTGCAGATCCGGCACTGCTCCAGGGTAGACCACTGCGACTGAAAAGACAAAGAAGAAACCGCACAGTCAGGTACGTAAGGAGAAATCATCAAAGGGAAGCAAAGGCTCTGCATTCACTTATACGCGGCGTTCCACTTTTCAGGGAACGTCATCCCTTCCATTGGGATCAGATCAGGCGTCCTCACTCGGACAAACCGACTCAGCCACCCGCCGTCCCCAAATTCCTCGGTACAGGCAGAAAGGGATCTCGGGGCTTGACAGCGAAGCTTGATTAAGCCCCCAAGAAGGAGACGAGGGCTATACATCCGGATCAAATGATTTAGAGTGAAGGGTATTCCCTCTAACATGCTCGAATGATGCCTGATAATATAAACCACACTCCAGAATGAAGGATGAGTCTGACCCAGAGTCACCTGATAACTCTGGCAGAAATTGAGAACCATAGGGTCGATCGGGGGCGAAGACGGTCCCGCCAGTCCTAAAGTAAATGGGTAGGTATACACGCTCAGAAAGCTGGCCCTATGAGTCGTAATGTCTTCATCCTGAGCGGGAATCTCCACAAGCACAACATCCCCCCAACAACAATTGGCCCTCACTCTCCCGATATCCATTATAGAGCTGATATATCGAGTTACTAGTTCACGGCGTCCTGACTTCGAAGAGGGTCTCTCAGCCCTGAAATCTGAAGTCATTTTAAAAGGACCCGGGACACACTCCTCGACACAGGATGGAGCTGCTACTTCGCCTTGGGAGAAAAATTAAGAAGACGAGCCCACAACCTCTTGAGAAGCAGAGGTGGAAATATTCATTATCCTTGAGAAAGTCCAAGAGTAGAAGAAAATAGGGGAGGGTCATGCTCCTAAAAGGAAAGCAAGAAGCTAAGGGAAAATATAATTCACTAAAAGGTCCTGAATCGGATCCGAAAGGCAAGAAGCAAATATTTATAAGAGCATCATGGGTACATTAAAGGAAGCCAACCGCCGCAATTAATGCTGGAATTCGCAGTTTTGGCGCACATAGCATGCCTTGATAGCTGCAACCATTCTCAAGAATACTGGAGGAAATAGGAGTTCAGAATTGTTTCTCATCGCTTCTCGTCACCTTCACTCTAAGAAACGCGGAGACTATCTGTATGCGGCGAAACCAGGGGCCCGAATTCCCCATCGCAAGGCCATCTCGTGGTCATGCCCCTCGAAGCTCGGAGCCAAGGTCGAGACTCTTCCCCAAGGTTCATCTAGAGCTAATCTGAAGGGTATAGCATTCCGACTAATGCAGTGGGCCGCAACGAGCAAGGGGGAAGTTCCCAAGTCACGTGACTCGACCTAACAAGGCCAGCCTATCTGAGGCCTATTTTCGAGGTGTCATATCTAGCCATCATATCTCTGTACTTTCATAGCTAACAAGTTTTGTATTACAAGAAATTCCCTTCCTATATAAAGGTGATCCCCACCTCTTTGTGGGGGCACGACGAGAGCTCCATTGATCCTACTCAAGTGCAATAATATCTTCCCTCTCTCTTCTCTAATTTGCTTATTCCCCTTGGTTAAAAGTCATTTATCTTCGGTCATTCTCCTTACCTCTTAGTATTGGCCCGAGGCTGCCCCCGTATTCATTACTTCTTAACTTATTCTTCAGTCTATAGCTTAATATTGGCCGAAAGAGCCCTATTTAATATACCTTTAACAGTTATCCCATCCCTGGTTGTCCCCGATAGTTCGAGATCGATATCAACACCGACCTCGAGGTCCCATCGACCATCTATGCATTCGGATAACAGGCCCCTTTGGTTTGATTACTGCCTCGTCTTAGCTCGCATCCTATCATTATACTTCACATTTTTAGCATTAACTGCTTTAATAACTAGCTCGGGAATAGATCACGTATTTTTAGAATCCCATTTGCAAATCTAATTGTTGTTACCATTTTCACGGTAAACAATAGGTGCCTTCCCCGAAAGAGACAATTATGGCCCATGTCGAAGGGTTTTTGAACGTATATACGTACCTCTTTACATTGGGCCCTCTCGATAAGGTCATGCTCGATTTTTGTAGAAGGTATTAGGTTACCTTGGCGCAGGCTCACCCATCGTTTTGGAAGATAGCGCTGATGATAAGGTATTTTGTGGATAAGGCTAGGATCGAATTCACCCTTAGTCATCTTATTAGGTTATACCGGCCTTTGCATTACCAGGGCTTGATTACTCTGCGACGTCGATCCACCCGGCCCCTTGCCGTTAGTGATGAAGAAGACGAGGACCGAGGGTGGATGAGCCGATCTGTTCGAGCACGGAAAGTTGATATTATCCTTAGAGAGTTTCCGCCATAACCTGACAAATGAAATTTCACACGTAAGTGGTACACTTGCGTTTTTATCATCTTTGTCCATAGGGGAGGCGGGCTCCGTAAAGATGTTTTCATTTTTATTTTCTGTAGCGATTTCTTGGCCGTCGAATGAGGTTCCTGACCTAGCTGAATGGTCTCGTAAACTGGCAGCTTGCTCGACTTATGATAAGTGCAAATGGAGAGACCTGTCCAATGGGAGATGGGAGGTAAAACATCATGGTAGGTGCTTAGTGGCTTGATTTCTCAGAAAGGTACTTTCATTTTAGTGCACTAACTTTGCCACCACAGGTGTTGGAGAATCTTCTGAGATGAGGCCGTGTCCACTCAGGGAGGAGGAAAGATTTCCAACCTCGGTGACGAGGATTGATAGCAAACAAAAGGAGTCTTCGAAGGTCGAGGATGCTCACAGCGGGGTGAACCCTGCTCGAAAGTTCAAAAGGGACGTGTCGGCCGAACCTGCAGCCTCTGAATCCTCTATTTTTGGAAAAATGGTTCCTTTCTTGCCGCCGTCTCCCATTCCCGTCGAAGGTAATTTGAGGGACAAGAGTTTCGTACCGCCTTCCTCTTCACCTACCGAAGGTACTTCGAGGGAAATTCGAGGCCAGGGGCCGAGTGAATCGAGTGGAACATCAAGAGACCGCGCTCCCTTCGAGAGTAGTTTTACTGGGGCCGATGAGGCCAAGCCAGTAAATGTTGCTCAACTTTTGACGAAGCTCAGCGACTTAGTTCCATGGTGAGTTTTGGTAGTTCGTACATGCTTTTTTAGTTTCATGCCTTCCCTTTCTTATTGAGCTCCCTTTTTGCATGCCTTCGACAAGCTCAAGTCCGAGCTGCTTCGTTATGAAGCTAGGTTGCGAAAAGCTTTGGATAGGGAAAAATCCCTCAAGCTTTTTTGTAAGAGGAGGGGAGATGAATTGGACAACCTGCGGTACGAGACGGATCGAAGTCGGAACTACAAAAGCTATCTCGAAAGACATGTAACCTTTATTTCAAGTCGATGTATGCTCTTCCTTCTTCTTTCGGACACTAATATTCTGATATTTCAGTTGCAGAGTAAAACATAGGACCAGGAATGACTTTAGGGAGAAGCTAGCCGGGTTAAGTATGAGTGTAATGAGCTAAAGGCTCAAGCAGATGCCCAAGTTGCGGCTAAGAGGGATGTTTTGGCCAAGGCTTCCGCCCTCGAAGTGCAACTCCGGAATGCTTGTGAAAATAGCTCAGTCTGAATGAGCATGATTGCGAGGATCAAGTCTGAACTTCTAAAGATGAAGGCCGAGGTTGTAGATGCTCGGGCTGAAGCCGAAGAGATCCAAACCAAGGCTGATAAGAAAGTGGTCGTTTATTTGCAAGACATTGTCGACGCTCGAGCTGAGCTGAGAGGGGCTCTCGACCGGAAGAGTAGGAGCAAAAAGTATGTTAGGTGTAAATATCGGAGGGACACCCTTGAGGAGATCCATGCCAGGGACTTCGATCTCATGGTAGAGATAAAGCAGACAAAGTCGGATGAATATGACGCTAAGTTCCTTATGTCTGATGCCGAAGATAGCGAGAAAGAGGCCGACGGCCATCGTCTCCAAGGGGGACGTAGATTAGGGCTTTCTTTTCTGATTTTGTGTATAGTGCCTTTAAAGAACATTTTAAATGGAGCTTTGTATTTTTTCACATATACGTATAAAAGGAAGCCTTGCGGTTTCATTTTTCTCGCACTTCATTTTGCTTCGATGTTTTTCATTCATTAGCCAGATGAACTGGTCTTCGAGTTAAAAATAACCCTTAGGTTTATAGTACGGCCCTGGGGCTTGTGAGTCTGGCCCATAAGCTCTTACGCATTTGGTCGGTATGACCTTTTAGCATAAGCCGGCGTTTAAACTCATATGCTTTTGTTCTTAGGCATATTCAGTTAACAGTTTCGGTTTCAGTTTCCTAGTCGGGTTTTCAATGAAGCTCATTGACCCTTAAGTTTTTGAATTTAAAGTTGGCCCTTAGGCTCTTACGCATTAGGTCATATGCGCTGGCGGAAAAGGCTCTTACGCATTAGGTCGGTATGACATTTTATATGGGCTAGTGGCAATGGCTCTTACGCATTGGGTCAGTACGACCTCTAATATAGGCTTTATTTTGTCCTCGTTAAGGACTTTTTGAAATTGTGTTTTTCCTGACTCTTCGACGGTTTGATAAAAACCTCGATTGTGAGTCGTTATGTGGCGATGAACAATCACCTCGGGAGGTTTTACTCGATGGCTGAGTGTTTCGAAGCCTATAGTTTGGAGTTGATATGGTCGAAGCTCTTTTACCTATGTCGAGGGTAGCCTGTTTAACTGGTTCTTTTCAAAGTACTTTCGAAGTAATTGAAGGCATGTGATTTTATAGCGACGGTAGGGCGTCCCCGAGTCACATTAGTTTGGTCGGAGCCTTATTACCGTAGTCATTTATGTTTGGTCGTGGCCTTTTAGTTCCCGAATGAAGTAGTTTTGGCGTCTATATCGAGGGTGTGCTTTTTTAGGGGTCTTACAAGTTCGAATATATAGTCTAACTTTAAGATCGCGGTAATGCCTTTTTGTAATGTCTTATAATTTTTACATACCTTACTTGAGGTCTTACAGTTTTGGTTACTTGGTACAAGTATGGTTCATGCCTTGCTTGAGGTCTTATAGTTTTTGGTGTTGCCTTATAAAGGTCTTATGAGGTCGAGGTTTCCCATATGGGGTCTTATGGCCTCGGGTTTTGATAAGTCCCTGAGACATTCAAAGTTTTCTTGTCTTTGGAGCCATTTTTGTAGACTTGATGTTTCCTTAATGAAGGCTTATGAGTTTGAAGCTTCCGACCCGGGGGTCATAGGTTTCGAGTTTTTGACGCCAGTCCCCGAGTGTTCGGGACGTTTTTGGCTTTTGGAGCTATTTTTGTAACCTTGATGTTGCCTCATTGAGGGATTACAAGTTCGAAGCTTCCGACCCCGAGGTCATACAGCTCCGAGTTTTTGACGTCAGTCCCCGAGTGTTTGGGACGTTTTTGGCTCTAGAGCTATTTTTGTAAAAATACCAAACTTCTTTGAAATGCGAAATGCTTTGACGAAGGGGAAATTATTCTTTGATTACTTGGTACAAGTATACACGATTTTGTTGTCAAGGGCTCGGTTATTCTATATGGACATGGTTTGTTCGACCATTGGACCGATACTTCATTTTCCTTTCGAGACCCCATTTAGCACATCTTGTCTTCTCCGATGAGGTGACCTTCCGGGGGGATGCCCCCCAGTATTAGAGGTTGATTGAAGAGAAGCCTTGAATGCTTGTTGAGTCTTCCTTAGGTAGCATATGGATGTTGCCTCGTTAAAAACCTTGTCGGTAAAACCCTTATTGGGATAAAAACCCGGTCGAAGGAAAAGAGTGAAGCGTACGCTTTTGGAACCTAAGGCCTTCGAGTTGGAAATCTCTTCAGCCGTTTCGATTGGATACCTGCACTCAGGTTAGTATAAAATGTAACTAAAAAAGGAAAGATGATCATACCTTAGTGCTGACGGCACTTCGGGCCTCGATATGTTTCTATCGTTTGTTCTGAGGACAAGGTACGGTCCTTTGCTTTGTTTAGTCAGGTGTAGCCGAGAATATATCTTGTTATTGCTATTTTATTGTTTGCTTATCCTTTGCCTCCTTCGACGGTGGAGGTATTGTCACTGATGCCACATCGTGCACCGCAAACATCTCTTTTACTCCATGTTGTTCCCTGTAGACGGTTTTTATCCCATCATTTGTCGGAAATTTTATCATTTGATGGAGTGTGGATGGTACTACTCTCATGCAGTGTATCCATGGATTTCCGAGCAATGCGTTATACCTCATGTCCTCTTCGATGACATGAAACTTGACATTTTGGGTTGTGCCAACCACGTTGATGCCACGACCCAAACTGGAGGGTCATGACTAGCACCCGACCATACTTGCCGAGCACCAACGTACATTTTATCTAACCTTCTTTATTATCTTTTACGGCTGACGAGATCAATATAAATGGTAGACATGGATCATGGACAACCAACAATAAAAACTGATGGCATGAACATATATAATATGGGATGACCAGACAATCAAGAAACTATATATAAGGTACGAGCTACCACACTACCATGAAAGACTATACAACAAAAACTAGCCGACAAGGCATACCAAACTATACGTGAGTCGACACCTGTCTATGAGCCTCTAAAGGAACATAAGTGCTGCAACATAGCCGGAACAGGGCCCCGACATACCCATAATGTCTATAACAAAAAGGCATACCAAGACCAAGGCAAGTCCGGAGAAGGGATCTCGCCAATCACCGCTGAACTGGATAGCCTACTATAGTGGGGGAGCTGCACCTGCCTTTCTATCAGGACCTGTAGCACGACATGCATCGTCCACAAATAAAAGGATGTCAGTACGTATAAAGTACTGAGTATGTAAGGCAGGGAACCATAAATACGATCAGTAATGTAAGTAGGGATAGAGAATATACAACATGTAACATCTGAGTACCTCTGAGGGCTACTGACATGAAATGCATGATACATATGTATAAATACATAAACTTTTAAAACATTCTCCTCTGTGGGCATCATCATCATCATATCGTACCCGGCCATAATAGGCTCGGTAAAAAACATACCCGTCCATCCTAAGGCTCGGTAGAATCGTACCCGGCCACGTGGAGCTCGGTAAAACCCAACTGATCAGTGGTTACACAATATGTGTCGTACACGGCCGACTATAGCGCGGCTCGGTAGAGTAAAATAGATACATATATATAATGCATGCTCGACTCATGGAATCACATTCTAAACCTTTCGGAGTGACGTAAGGTCGGTATCCTCTGTACACGTTATTAGGACCAACTCTTCATTACGAACCTTATAAGAATCAGGAAGTACCAACAACATTGATAACATAAGAATAAGAGAAGCAACATTAACATCAATCGTTCCATAAGAGGGAAAGCAATGTAAGTACTGCTAGCTTCTAAGAGTAGAGTATCTTTGGAAGCTCGTTCATTACATTATGTACAATCGGAGTCGTGCAAAAGAAGAAAAGGGATAGCCTCACATACCTTGTATATACTTCCCCAATCACAAGCTATGCAATTGTCACAACTCCTTAGTCTACAATAAGAGAAACGATACTATCGTTATCATTTAAGCGTCATAACTATTATGTATCGACCACAACCTATTTTACGTTGAAACGGACAGCACCTCCCCTATATATATGACTTCACACCATTCCAAACAATCACCAAACAGCCCAAACAATATCAATAATAAACATATTGAGCCTCCCAAAACAGTCTACGCACAACCTAATTACATCATACATACGACGACCACTGTAGTCGTGTCAAACAACCTGGAAATGTTACGAATAACTATCAGCCCATAACCCTACATATATATGGTGTTTCTCCACACCCTTCCTCCTCCAAAACTCCACAAGATAGTAGTAAAATACGCAGCCCAACAACAACGCAAAACAGTCCACAAAACAATAACATTACTACCAAGCCTTTCGATATATATCTCACAAGTTCTAGCTTCAATGGCTTAGCCGCAACTTGGATAATCTTAAATACATATAGAGTAAGAGGTTCCTTACCTTTATACAGAAAGAACAACTCCAATTTGACCTTAAATTTCCAAGAAATATCCCTCCAATGCTGCCACAACAACAAAAAAATGAAACTAGCGATCAATTAGTGTTTTTCGGCACTAGAATCACTTTAGAAGGCTTGAAATCACCTAGGATTGATATTAAGAACATTAGGGAGTATTTACAGAACATAAACCCTTTAAAACAACCTCCCACACGAGCTGGAACAACACAAAAATGAGCAACAACAAGAAGAACAAGAGACTTACTAGCGCCACGGAATTCCCGACACTTGATTTGTGTTGTTTGCCCTTTTTTGGGTCTTGAATCTTGAGAGAACCTTGAGAGGATGTTCCTAGGGTTCTAAGGTCTGAAAATAGTGAAAAGAAATGACTTAAAACGGGTTGGAGGCATCCTATATAGGTCCAAATATCTTAAACCGACTTAGTGGGCCCCATAGAGAGGTGCTTGGCGCAGTCTCGCGAAAACGCGAATATCTCTCTACTCCGAGATCGTATCGATGAACGGTTTAATGCGTTGGAAACTAGACTCGTAGATATTTAATATGGTGTGTAGATAACCCCATAATTCCTTGTAAATTAGGAGAAAATATTAGAAACATTTAACCTAATGTTTAAGTAAAATTATGAACCTAAGTTGCGACAACGTTTGTCGACTTTTGTTTCATAACTCGTTTGACTTCAAGACTTATGATACGGATATTATATGATTCAAACACCTTAATACATGACCTTGAGTGTATTAAGAACCTCTAGGTTTACCTGAAAATACGAGTTACCACATCCTTGATTCGTTTAACTTCTAATACTTGTTAATCACCCTTATACACCCTTGTATCACTTAAGACCAATAAGATTGACTTCTTATCATCTCAAAGATAATTTCTTCTTGGATTTATGTTAACTAATATATGGCATGAACTAACACATATGGATATGGGTTGTAACAATTGACCGGGAGAGTTATTTGTCCTTTCATGATTTTGCTTGCCATGTTGAATCCGCTGAGGACTCGAGAGGCAAGCACAATCTGGCTGACTAGTCCGAGCTGCTCCACCACCCTCGACCTGATAATGTTGGCTGAGCTATATCGATCTAAAAGCACACGCTTAATTTGAAAAGTATTTACAACAAAAGAAATTACCAAGGCATCGTTGTGAGGCTGAGATAGAGCCTCGATTTCTTTGTCGCTGAATGTGAGGGTGTCTTCGTTATGTAACTTCGAGTTCGCTTTTCCCTGGTGATGGATATTTTTGTTCTCCTAACCATGGGTTCTTGTGGAGTATCGACGCCTCCAAAGATCATGTGTATGACATGTTGTGGCTCATCTGTTTCATGCTTCTTGGTCGCCTCTCCTTCTCGGAACTGATTTTTGGCTTGGTCGCTAAGGAATTCTCGGAGGTGACCTTTGCTGAGTAGTCGGGCTACTTATTCCCGGAGCTGTCGGCAATCAGTCTTGTGACCATCTGTGCCATGAAATTCACACACTATGTTACGGTTCCTTTGCGAAGGATCTGATTGTATAGGCCTCGGCCACCTGGTGTCTCTGATTTTACTGATGGCAAATATGATGTCTGAAATGTCGACATTGAAGTTGTATTCCGACAGGCAGGGTTCCTCCATCGGTCTTGTGTGCCTATCGAATCCAGCTCTGCTAACGAGTCCCTGAGGATTTTGGCCTCAATACATCCTTCGGTCATTGCGAGGTATGTTGCGCCTCAGAGCATTTTTTATCTTCAGTGTATAGTCGGTATCTTTCTTTGTTTGTCTTTGGCTCCTTTGCTAGAAGCCTGCTAGGATATACCGAGCCCGAGGTGACTCCTAGTTGGTCATCTCTGACACTGATCTTTGATTGGTATCGGTTGTAGACGTCCAACCAAGTCACGATGAGATATTCGACTAAGTTCTACTTCAACTGCTTCGAAGCTACCGAGCTTCGCTCGTTCATACCTTGAGTCAAGGCTTGCACTGCCCAGTCGTCGGAGACTGGTGGTAGTTCTATTCATTCCATTTGAAAGCGAGATATGATCTCTCGCAGTATCTCGTTCTCCCTTTGCTTTTGAAGACATCGGATTTCCTTGTAGCTAACTTGATGGCACCAGCATGTGCCTTTATGAAGGAATCTTCTAGCATGGCAAACGAATCTATCGAGTTTGGGGCTAGGTTGTGATACCATATCATCGCCCCCTTTGAAAGCGTCTCTCCGAACTTTTTTTGTAGGACGGATTCGATCTTATCGTCCTTTAGGTCGTTGCCCTTCACTGCACAAGTGTAAGAAGTGACGTGCTCGTTGGGGTCCGAGGTTCCATTATACTTCGAAAGGTGGGGCATTTTGAACTTCTTTGGAATGGGTTTTGGGGCCGCTTCCTGTGGGAATGGTTTTTGTACGAACTTCTTTGAATCTACACCATTTAGGATCGGGGGTGCGTCCAGAGTTTGATTGACCCTAGAATTGTAGGTCTCTACCTTCTTGTCGTTAACTTCTATCTTCTTCTCGCCCGAGTCGATCCTCTTTGTGAGGTCCTTGAGCATCTTTATGATGGCGGGGTCGGCTGCCGACCCGTTGTTTCTTGATCATTCTGGTATCTGCTCGGCTTAGGGAGCCGTTTCCGGTGCTACCATGGTGGGAGTTTTCTGGTGGCTTTGCAGCTGAGCAATCGCCAGTTGTTGTGCCTGTAACATCTCGAAGATGACGTGAATGCTAACCATTTGTTCTTCTTGAGTAGGGGTTTTTTGAGCTTCCTGCCAGTTTTCGTGATGTATACTCTTGTTGGTGTGGGAGCTTATCTCGACATGTTGAGCGTTGCACGAGACCACGTCCAAGGGAATTGGTTCTGGTGCATCCTCAGGGTTTCGTAGTGGTACACCAACACCTGGAACAACTACACCATTTTCTCCATGGTCCTCAAGACCGTTGTTTTCATGTGCGTTTACTGAGTTAGACATTTTGACCCGAAATCAAAGATCTTGGACAAGAAAAAGTGTGAAAGATAACTTGCGTTATGTAGTAAACCAGCAAGAAAACAATCACTATTATTTTTAGACCCACGGTGGGCGCCAAATGTTTTACCTTGAAAATAGTAGTGACAATTAGATTTGATTTTATAGTTCTAAAAATATGTGATCTGTTTTTATGCTAGTTGTTAGGTAATAGATGCTAAGTAAAAGATTAGAAGATAAGATAAGAGCTTGTAGATAGTGTAATAATCAAACCGAATGACTGTTAATCGGGGCCTCGAGCTTGCGTATACGGGGCCTCGAGGTCGAGTCGGATGCCTGGCTAAGGGCATGTTATGATAATTTTGATGATGGCTCTTTATGACCAATAATAAGCAATAAATAAAAAATAATTAATGAAATATAATAAATATATGTAAGACAATAAATGTAAGCAATATGATCAAATAGAGAGTATGTTTGAGTTAGACAGCAGAGAATGTTCTTGTATTTAATGTTGTGAGTAGTATATCGTATGTTGTAGCATGTCTGCAAAATGACCAGGATCCCCTTTATATATCAGGGGGGGAACCCTAACATAATACAAAGTGAATTTATTATAAAGACACGTGGATGATGCAGTCATTTAATGTCATGCTACGGCCATATACTAGCTTGTTAGTCTCAATCAAGTACCTAGGGAACTTCCCGTTTCTCCATCATAATTGTCGATCCACATTGCCCCAGAGCCGGGCATTTGGAAACCCCCACGAAGTTGTATCTCGAGCTCTACCTCGAGCCCTACGAAGCGTGCCTACGAAGCACCATGATGACAACAAAATCGGCCCCTCCAATTTTACCGCATACACATGTTAAAAGTTAATTCCATTGCAAATCCAAAAGTAAAAAACATGCAACTTTTGACTTAATTTTCCAATAACATGAGAAGAGAATGAGATGTAATATATATATATATATATAAAAGAGGAATCTATACCAGGCCACTTAATTCTTGAAGGGGAGAGGTACCTGCCTTTTTTGGGAAGCATTCTTCTTTGTCAGCTTAATTCCACATTCTATCAAAGTGATCAGAACCGAAAGCTACATCACAAAGGAAAAACAGAAAAAAAGGTATATTATTGGGAAATATTATAAATAAACTTTAAAAAAAAAAACTTGAGTCCGTACAACCAGCAGGTAGCATATTCATGGAGAGTTCAATGGTAAGAAACTTTCCTCTAGGGCCCTCTTTTTTTTCCCTCTTTATTAAAATTTAAATTTGTCAATTTTCTCTTCCAGATTACTTCTTTACTTTTTTTCTTTTTCACATAGTTATCAAGGAAGTAGAAACGTTAAAATAGCATGGGCTACACAGTTTTCGGACTGATCATTCAAAAATAGTCAGTATTTGTAAAGTCATTGAAAAATAGCCACTATTTTGCTGCAACAGGAACCGGTCCAGTATAATATACTGGAGATCGGTGCATCTGTGTATGAACTTCCAGCATATTATGCTGGAACTCCAACGCGCGGAATGTTCCAACAAAATATACTGGAGATTGGAGCACATGTGTATGAACTTCCAACATATTATACTGGACCGGTATATTATACTGGAACTCCAGTATATTATGCTGGAACTCCATTATAATATGCTGGAGTTCCAGTATACTTATGTTGGAACTCCATTATAATATACTTATGCTGGAACTCCAGTATATTATGCAAGAGTATTTTCAGGATTTTGAACAGTATTTTCGTTCAGATTTATCTTTACATGAAAAGTGGCTAAATTTCGAATACTTTTGAAAATGTGACTATTTTTGAATGACCACTTGTAAATCTGGCTATTTTTGAATTTCTCCCAGTAGAAACGACTCAACTGGATTAAGAGTTAAAATAGCACGGTCTAGCCAGTTTTCGGACTGGTCATTCAAAAATAACCATCGTTTGTCAAGTCATTAAAAAATAGCCACTACTTTGTTGCAACAGAGAGTGGTCCGGTATAATATACTGGAGTTCGGTGCACCTGTATATGAACTTCCAGCATATTATGCTGGACCGGTATACTTTGCTGGCTCCAGTATAATATACTGAAGACTGGAGCACCAATACTCCAAACTCCAGTATATTATGCTGGACCGGTATATAATATTAGAACTCCAGTATATTATGCTGGAGTATTTTTCCGGATTTTGAACGGCGTTTTTGTTCAGATTTATCTTTACATAAAAAGTGGCTAAATTTCGATTACTTTTTGAACTATGACTATTTTTGAATAACGACTTGTAAATCTAGCTGTTTTTAAATTTCTCCCGGATTAAGATGGTCAAAGCCCAAAGGGTTAATGAGATTTGATCAAGAAATTAAGTTGGCTTTATGATCATAGCAAATTAAATAAATACAACTACTATTTTGTTATGTATATACTTCCTTATGCTTAAACTCGATATTCTGATAAAATTGGGGCGTAACGCCATAAATTCCTGACTCCTTTTGTTCCTTTTTGAATTTACGGAGTGAATAGTAGATCTTTGGAAGTTTCAGTTTAAAGACCTTGTGTATTAACTGAGACTATGAATAAATTAATTATGAATTACAAATTGGATATATATCGTGCCTCTATTGCTATTTTATTAACTAACATACAAATTAAGCCACAAAGGTAAAGAAGAGATGAAAAAGAATAACAAAGGGCGCGTTTGGATTTTGGTATATGGAAAATATTTTTAATTTTTTTATGTTTGATTGGTTTAAATGTATTAGAAAAATATCATGCATCTTTTTCCAATTGAATGAAAATGACTTTATTACCAAAAGAAGGTTAATATTTTCTAAAAATCTTTTTTAACATTCCCACCTTATTGCCCACTCTCCCTCTCCACCACTCTCACCCCCACCAACCCACTTCTATCCCCCACCACCCCCATCCCCATCCTCACCCCCACCCCAACCCACACCCATGCCCCTCTCCCCCGCCACCCCTTCTACCTCCATCAGCCCCCTACACCCCGGCCACCCCTATCCTCGCCACCCCACCTGGTCCCTAGACCCCGACCTATCACCTTTCTTCTTCGTCCTTACTCGTTTCATCTCCTATGCTGTTTGCCTAAATTATATATTTAAAAAAAAATATCTCCTGCTACCTAACTAAACACCCGAAATATGTAAGTTAACCACTTATTTTTCAAGAAAATATTTTAGAATTTTTTTTTTCCTTCATACCAAATGGCAAACACACCCATAGAGGAAAATAAAAAGAAAAGAAAACCAAATCCCCAAGATTGTTTAAAAAAGAGAAAAATTGTATGAGTAAACAAACATCTCTATTCAGATTCCAAGGTCCATTCACCATTTTCTGAAAAATTATTGCAGATGTTCCCATTCCTTTAATGAGAAAAAAAAAAGGATTCTTCATCTTCCCATTAATCAAATGCCATGTAGTGACTATTCTCTTCCTATCCTTAGCAATAGTAAAGTAAAAGAACATGCAAAAGTTCTATGGAATAGTTTTTCTTCTTTTTTTTTTATTGTCCAATAAAAAAATTTCAGGGGCAAAATATCCAAAATTTCCTCAAATGGCTGGTTCAAGCTAAAAATGAATTAGGTAATTGTGAGCAGCCGGGGTCCTGCAGATACACCATTTTATTTTACTTGATTTGAATATCTATAGTTGAATAAGTTTTAATATATATAATTTCGTACCTATAGCTACAAAGGAACAGTGAGTGCGATGGCATTTGAACCCCTTGATTTAATATGATTATCATCATCATCATCTATGTTCTATTCCTAATTATAGGGAAAAAAATTGATACCTAATTTGTTGTGTAGTTGTCTTATTCTGCAAAATATCGTTCCTAAGAACTCAGTTAAAGCCAACTAAAATGTGCAGTACAGAACACATCTAAAAGACCAAAAAAGGAAACAAGAACATTTACAAGAAGACAAAGCTAAAATAGTGGTCTAGTAGTAATCAAGAAATTATAATGTGGAGCTTGGAATAATTTATCATGTCCTTTTAGATCATTTATTTTATCATAGAAGCATCAAAACCACTGTATACCAAATTCATTGGCCGTTATACTTTAAGGACAACAAGTTGCCAAAAAGTACTTGTTGATAATGTAATGTGATTGCAAGTGTTTAAATTATCCCAAGATAATAAGTAGCATTAGTCCTAGACTTAAAAAAAGAAGAAGTTAAGTACTAACTAAACAAACATCGATTAGGGAATTCAAAGCGACTAGTTTTAGTTGATAATCCTAACTTATTTAATTCGAGTATATATAAGTTATCTCTTCTCACTAGATATTATATGGTGACCCTATTTTAATTTTGGCATTCTGATGGGCGCTTAGTTTATGTTCAACTTCGCAAAAAACTATGTCTTATTCTCTAATTAATAACTTTAACTTCGTCCTTACCCTAATTAAAAACTTTTGGAACCAAGAATCATAATGCATGGTCCCCCACAAGAATATGTTCATTTAATTTCATGTTGCCTTGAATGACTATTTTAGTCCATAAAAGATGAAATACACACAATCACTCCTTTTGCTAATTTTTCTTATTCAACTATATGAAAAAAAAAATTGCATTTTTACCCTCTGTTGCCTCTTGTTTCTTGATGTTTTGGATGATGAGTTTTTTTGGCTCTTATATGATAAACCAAAGAGTGTGTTGTTTTTCATTTTTATCTTTTCAAAGTGTTCCTGTAATTTAAGATGAATTTATGGCTGTAAATACTTGAGCATGGTGCATGATAACTGTGATATCAATTGTTTACCCCAATTCTGGGCCACGGATAGACCCAAGCTCTTTCTTTTCCTTTTGGAGTTTGAGTTCTACTATGGTGAAAAAAATACTTAAGCAATCAATCGCATGTAAGAAATCACTGGTAATAAAAAAAATTACACGGTCAATAGATATAACTACAACCCTTTAAAAAAATATGGAGATAAGCTTAAACTAATTTAAATTTTTCTGCATTGGTAATTAATGTAAAATCTTTTTTACACTATCAGGATTACTGTAAAATTTCATTAAAGGTAACTGACTATCCACTGTCAGTCAAAGTAACAACGTGAAAATTATAAGACAATTAACCTTTTAGATGTGTGAAATTAAAATTTCATTTACAGTGTAAGTGGGTATAATTAGTTAAATCAAGCTAAGACGTGGCACATAATGAACACGTCATAGTGAAGATGCCAAACCTCAATAAATAGGGCTTCACTTGAACGATTGAGCCCTCAGAGAATTACACCAAATGAAAGATCTATACCCTTTTCGATCTTATAACAAAAGCTCCATACTTCTGTAGATAACACATACTAAACGCACATTCCTTTAACTTTTGATCAGAGAGGAATTAGTTGGAAGCTTTCTGCAGACTGTTTACCGCATACATAATTCTTAGTCTTGTAAAAAAGGTACGTTTTGTGGTCATCTCGACTTTTTGTATTAACCTTTTCATTTTTTTGAAATTGAGTGTTGCGAGGGTCTTATTTAACCTACTAAACTTCGCCAAAACAGATAGTAATAGGCTTTGCGGGGCTGAAGAGTTGGAATTATCGACTAGATGTTGCAAAAATATAGACTTTCTATATCTTCTTTTCTCAAGACTTTATTTTAGTTTTTATAATTTCTTGATTTATACAACCAGCAGCCAGCAGGGGTGGAGACACCATAGGCCCAAGGGCTGCCATCCGACATGCGTCGTTGGAAAATATATTAAATACACGTATGAATAATATGCAAAAACAAAAATTAGAGTATAGATAATTTTAAATGACATTGCCTAATAAATTGCAACCTTTAGTTAACTGGCTTAGAAGTTCATGACCGAGAGTTATGTTTAGGGTTCAGCCCCAACCTTGACAATTGGTTTAAAGCTTTTTTATTTTGAATTGTGTTTTATTACTAATATTGTTCCATTTTTCTACTTGTTCACAGGTTTTATAGCTTTTACATGATGATGAATATTGCGTCATATGTTTCTTGCAAACAAGTTCATCATCAGCCACTTATTAATTTCCGAGAGGGTCTAACTATCGATCCCTTTATGCCCCGTCGACGAAAGGACAAGGTGGTGATAGTTATGGGAGCAACAGGGACTGGAAAATCTAGACTTTCAATTGATCTAGCCAACCATTTTCAAGCAGAGGTTGTGAACAGTGACAAAATGCAAGTGTACAAAGGTCTTGATATAGTCACAAATAAGGTAACAGAGGAGGAGACCTGTGGAATCCAACATCATTTGTTAGGAATTGCTGACCCTAATGAAAATTTCACTTCCACTGACTTTGTTCACCATGCTTCGATGGCTGTGGGATCAATAACAAGAAAGGGTCACCTACCGATAATTGCTGGAGGGTCGAATTCGTACATTAAGGCCCTAGTGAATGATGACATTGAGTTCAAATCCAGGTACGAATGTTGCTTTCTCTGGATTGATGTGGACCTGGCAGTACTGCGTCGATTCGTGTCAGAACGAGTGGATAAGATGGTGAATGAAGGGTTAGTAGAGGAAGTGAGAGAATTTTTCAACCCTGAAGGTGATTACACAAATGGAATTAGACGTGCAATTGGAGTTCCAGAATTGGACCAATATTTCAGAAATGAGAATAATAAGTTAATAGATGAAGATGCCCGTAATAGGATTCTTCAAGTTGCCATTGAAAAAATTAAGGCCAATACATGCAAATTGGCAACATGTCAACGTCAAAATATTCTTAGACTTGAGAGCCAACTCGGGTGGAATATTAGTCGACTTGATGCAACTGAAGCATTTGAAAAAAAAGGTGGTGAAGGGCATCAAGCTTGGCATAGGCTTGTCTCTGTACCAAGTACTCGATTTGTTCGCCATTTTCGTCGCGAAGAACTTTTCAATATCCCTTCTCCTTCCTTCTTGCCTGCATCTTCTTCC
This sequence comes from Nicotiana sylvestris, assembly GCF_000393655.2. Taxonomy (NCBI): domain Eukaryota; kingdom Viridiplantae; phylum Streptophyta; class Magnoliopsida; order Solanales; family Solanaceae; genus Nicotiana; species Nicotiana sylvestris. The sequence continues at coordinate 59,132,711 of NC_091057.1, read as the reverse complement.
ATTAATATTGAAACCACCAAACCTCCTGCAATATTGTCCACTTTTTGATCTATCTTTACTAGCTAGTTTCATACTGTGGCAATATAATTATAAAATCAATAACTCTGAGATTTTGTTCGCACACGCAACAGATCCTGGAAAGTCTCCTTTTTTTTTTTCCTTACTGTTTTTAACTGACAGAGGTTGCTGTCAAGTTAGTTATGGACTTGGAATTCAGTGCCTTAACCTCCCTATCTAAAATATTGGAAAGTGCTGGCAGCTATTTTTCACAATAGGTGCACGGGCCAATTTTTGATACCCTTTTGTTATAGGGTATTTTTCTTAGGTAGTTTGTGGGGTCTTTTAACTTTTAGAATGTCTATATTGTATTTTTTGAATCTAAATAAACCGTGTAGAACCTTTGCCACCTCATTCTTCAGACGGAAAAACAATGAAGGATGAGTGGCATTTTGGTATCTAAATTCTGTACTTTGACATGAGCTGTATTATTCTCACTTCAATGTATAGTCATGTTTAAAAGTACTTTGCATAAATGAGTATGTAGATGAGGTGATCTCTTAAGAAAATGCTTCATGTTTGTTTATGATTCAATGAATGAAATCTTCAGTGATATGAGTTCCTCCACTTTAATTTTTTGAAAATTCCATTGTGCTCTATATATATATATATATGTTTGGTAGTATCTCCAAATGGGCATCAAGCTATAATTTTTTCCCGTTTATGGTAGGACAAGGAATTAGCTTTAGTTAGGTTAAAGCTTTGTTATTTGCTCATCATATGAAATGATGGATTTTGTATTAAGAACCTTAAAAATCAAACCCTCTTAAAAAGCAAAGATAAAAGAACATTGATACAACCCATCTATGTATCAATGTTCATGAATGACGAATCATAGATTCAGCCGTCAGATCTTTAGATAAAGGTTTCTTTTTAAAGCAATGTCTATAAGTTCAAAGCAACCATTTTCAAAACAAACAAAACAGCTTTTACTATTTGTATCTTGCTTATGCATTTAGAACACTATATATAATGTAATAGCAGAACTTTTGCAACCAACTATGGGTGAAACCAAGGAAGTAGGACGGAGCTAGAGTATCACTTACGGATACGGATAAACACAGTAACTTTTGCCTAAACTCTATATTTATATCAGAATTTTTTTATATAATATATATTGTATACGTTCGAAACCGGGCTCGTCCAGTATATGACAGATCGGAACTGAAACGTGATGGATTGAAGATTGACCTCGAGTTCCATCGAACCAAGGTACGAAATCAGAACATACGTCTTTGAGGTCACCAGAGCCCGTGACTCCGAAACCGACCCCTACTCCAAATAAGCTCGAGGAAACATTATCGGACCGAATAATGGAAGGCCGAAATATCCGCAACCGGTCGAATATCACGACGGAAATCTCGACATATATCAAGGAGAGGTCGGTTAATTAGCAATTTATGAGATTCCTTACCTTTTATAAAATTGTATCTAAAGTAGAACTCCCCTACTATATAAAGAGGAGTCTAGTTATTTGTAATAGAAATTGGAACACGCACCCCAAAGTATTATAATATTATTTTCTTTCTACCAATCTTTGTTCTTCTGTATTTGACAACATTCAATTCAAGTAAAACTTATTTCTCAAGGTTATAACTGTTCAAGTCATACGGTTTGAATTAATTACTTTATTATTGTTTCCTTTATTTATAATTCAATCTATCGCTTTGTGTTAGATTAATTCACGTATCCTTAAAACCACTTATAAATTTAATTGTTATCCGATTCTAAGGGTAAACAGTTTGGCGCCTACCGTGGGGCTAAGAATAATACTCCCTCCGTTTCATATTAGATGAGGTAGTTTGACTCGGCATGGAGTTTAAGAAAAAAGAAGAAGACTTTTAAAACTTGTGGTCTTAAAAGCATAAGGGGTAAAAGGTTTGTGGGATCATGATATTTGTGTGGCTATAAAAGTATCTCATTAAGGGTAAATGGGTAAATTGAAAGAGTTTAAAGTTGAATTATTTCCAAATTTAGAAATGTGTCATTTGTTTTGGAACGGACTAAAAAGGAAAGTACCTCATCTAATATGAAACGGAGGGAATAGTGGTTATTTGATATAAATTTTCATAACACATATTATTTCACGCTTGTTGTTTGATGTGTCTCTGATTTCAAGCTTAAGTTCGAAATGTCAAACTCACAATTAGCACCTCTACGTGCTGACGATGTGTCTGTCACCTAGGTGAAAACAATAACATAGCCCCTGGTAACGAGGTGCCGCCCGTTGATCCCGTTGGAATTCCAATTGCGGACCCGTTTGATGTTAACTCTTATGTGGCTATCGATGCAAGCCTCCCTACTAGCACCGGGAATAGCATTCATGGTGGAACCCGGTCGACAACACAAAATACTCAAAACAATAGAGGAGATGGATTCAATCTACGGATGATCTTCGAAATGTTGCAGGCTCAACATGCGGCAATAACTCATTTACAAAACCATCTCGAGAGATCACTCTCAAGGAAGAACCGATTGCGGAAAGATCGAGTGGGGACGAGTCGGGAAACAACCCCGAGATCATAAAAATGCTTGAAAATTTGACAAAACGAATAGAATCAGGGGAGAAGAAAATAGAAGCAAACAACAAAAGGTAGAAACCTACAATTTTAGGGTCGACCAGATCCTGGGAGCCGTCGTTATTGAAAGGCTTGGATTTCAAGAAGTTTGTGCAGAAACCTTTCCCTCCGAGTGCGACTCCAAAGTTGATCCCTAAAAAATTTTGCATGCCCGAGATTCCTAAGTACAATGGAATGACCAACCCAAATGAGCATGTCACTTCATATACATGCGCCATCAAAGGAAATGACTTGGAGGATGATGAGATTAAGTCTCTCTTGCTAAAGAAATTCGTAGAAACCCTGTCAAAGGGAGCTATGATATGGTATCATAACTTACCCTCTAATTCTATTAACTCATTTGCTATGCCTGCGGACTCTTTTGTGAAAGCACACGCCTGGACTACTAAGGTCGAAACCAGGAAATCGAACCTCTTCAAAGTAAGGCAAAAGGATAATGAAATGCTCAGAGAGTTTGTATCTCGGTTTCAACTGGAACGGATAGACCTACCACCAGTCGCTGATGATTGAGTTGTTCAAGCTTTTACCCAAGAACTCATTATTCAAAGTTTGGTAGCTTCACAACAGTTGAAGCAGAATCTAATAGAATATCCGGCTGTTACTTGGGCTGATATGCATAATCGATATCAATCAAAGATCAGAGTTGAAGATGATCAATTAGGGGCTCCTCCTGGGTTCGTCTATCCTGTTAGACCCATCGATAGAGTTAAGAGAGATATCGATCGTGAACCAAGGCCGAACATGGATCAGTATCAGTCGTACAGTGAGGATCGAAGAAATAGTGGGTACAGACGGGGTTCTACGCAAAATGAAAGAAGAAATGACTGAGGCCATAGCAGCCGAGGACTCATGAGCAAGAGCGATTTCGACAGGCCCATCAGACCTAAAGAATCGCCAAGGTTATCAGAATATAACTTTAACGTTGATGTTGCCGCCATCGTATCGGCTATTGGATGCATCAAATATACTAACTGGCCTCGACTTCTACAATCCGACCCAGCCCAAAGGGATCCAAACCAAATGTGCAAATATCATAGCACTCACGGCCACATAACAGAGGATTGCCGATAATTGAGAAAGGAGGTAGCCCGGGTAAAGAATCATTTTAGAAATAGGGAATCCAATAAACAAGCTGAACAAGAAGAACCTCACCACATCATTCACATGATCATAGGAGGGGTTGATGTTCATCAAGGTCCGATGTTAAAGATCACCAAAGTATCCATCACAAGGGAGAAACGAACTCGAGATTATATACCAGAAAGAACTTTGTCTTTCAGTGATGAGGACGCAGAAAGAATCATACAACCACATAACGATGCACTTATAATATCGATACCCATGCATTAATCTCGAGTTAAACGTATATTAATTGATCTAGGTAGCTCGACCAACATCATTCGATCGAGGGTCGTAGAACAACTCGGCACAGGACAAAATTGTGCTTGTAACTCGAGTGCTAAACAGATGCAACATGGCTTGTGAAACTACTAAGGGAGAAATAACATTACCATTAAACGTCACCGAGACCATCCAGAAAAACCAAGTTTTATGTGATTGAAGGGGACATGAGGTATAACGCCCTGTTCGGAGGCCATGGATCCACAACATGAGGGTAGTACCCTCTACACTTCACCAGGTGTTAAATTCCCAATGTTAGGAGGCATCAAAATGATCTACGGGGAGCAACCGACCGCAAAGGAAATGTTTGCAGTCGAAGAAGTGATTCCGGTATCAACACTGGCGACATCGAAGGAACCAAGTTCGAATACAAAGCAGGAAACTAAATAGCAATTATCAACACCAACCACGACCCAATCGAATAAATAGTGGACCAATGAAGACGATGATTACGGGGTTCTAGATCTTTTATAGTCCCCGATGATTTCGATGTTATAAAATCAACGGACGAAGAGTTGGAACAAGTCACATTGATCAAAAATCTACCCGATCGGAAGGTATACCTGGGCATGGGGTTAACCCCCGAACTTAGGAGAAAAATCACTGATTTTCTCATAGCTAACGTAGATTGTTTTGCTTGGTCCCATCACGAATTGACAAGGATCCCACCGGAGATAACCACTCACAATCTAAGCTTGGACCCAAAATTCCACTCGGTCAAGCAGAAAAGGAGACCCCAGTCCGAGATCAAACATGTTTTTATCAAGGACGAGGTAACCAAGCTCCTTAAAACAGAGCCCATTTGGAAAGTCAAATGACCGGAATGGTTAGCAAATGTAGTAGTAGTACCTAAAAAGCGAACAAACTGAGGATGTGTGTATATTACAAAGATTTAAATAAGTTATGGCCCATGAAGTCTTTCCCTTTGCCTAACATCGATCGCATGATCGATGCCACGGCTGGCCACGAGATCCTCAGAGTTCTCGATGCCTACTCTCGGTACAATCAAATACGGATGAACCTGGGCGATCAGGAAAAGACCTCCTTCATCACTAGGTATGGGACATACTTCTATGACGTGATGCCATTTGGATTAAAAAAAGCCGGTGCCACTTACCAACACCTTGTAAATTGGATGTTCAAAGAACAAATAGGAAAATCCATGGAAGTTTACATTGATGACATATTGGTTAAGTCCCTACGAGCAGAGGACCATTTAAAGCATTTGCAGGAAACCTTCAGTATATTGAAGAAGTACAATATGAAGCTGAATCCAGAGAAATGTGCGTTCGGAGTCGGTTCAGGTAATTTTCTTGGGTTCATGGTATCCAACCAGGGAATCAAGATCAATCCTGACAAGATCAAAGTTATCGAGGATATCACGGGGGTGGACAAAGTGAAGGTCATACAAAGGCTAATCGGGCGCATTGCTGCCCTATGGCAGTTCATCTCGAGATCCTCCGATAAGTGCCACCGATTTTTCTCATTGCTAAAGAAGAAAAAAAACTTCACATGGACCCCGGAATGCCAACGGGTCTTAGAAGAGCTTAAGCAATATATATCGAGCCCGCCGCTACTTCACACACCGAAGGCAGACGAACAACTATACATTTACTTGGAAGAATCGGAGATAGTGGTAAGTGGAGTCCTAGTTCAGGAACAACAAGGTACACAAATTTTGATTTATTATATTAGCAGGACCCTAGGTGAGGCTGAAACTAGATACCCTCACCTAGAAATATTGGCGCTCGCTTTGCTAAGTGCCTCTAGGAAACTAAAACCATATTTCCAGTGTCATCTTATATATGCTGTGACAACTTAACCATTGCGAAATATAATGCATAAACCTGAACTCTCGGGATGATTAGCTAAATGGGCTGGGGAAATCAGCGGGTACGATATTGAGTATCGACCCCGGACAACCATTAAGTCTCAAATTTTGGCAGATTTTGTGGTTGACTTTACACTGGCCCTAATACCCGAGGTTGAACAAGAGTTGTTGATAAACTCATGGATGTCCTTAGGAATCTGAACCCTCTTTACGGACGATGCCTCGAAAACAAAGAAGCCCGGACTTGGCATCGTGCTAAAGCTACCCACAGGCAATGTAGTTAGACAATCCATTAAAACTGTGAAATTGACTAACAACGAGGGCAAATATTAGGCCATGATTGCAGGTCTCGGGCTGGACAAAAGCTTGGGGAAGGAGGTGATCGAAGCTAAGTGCGACTCCCTCATTGTGATGAACCAAGTTAATGGATAGTTCAAAATTAGAGAAGAACGAATGCAAATGTATCTAGATAAATTGCAAGCAACATTACATCAGTTCAAAGAGTGGACTTTGCAACACGTGCCTCGAGATCAAAATAGCGAGACCGACGCCCTTGCAAACTTGGGATCGTCGGTCAAAGACTACGATCTTAACTCGGGGGTAGTTGTACAGCTCATAAGATTGGTAGTAGAAGAAGGTCACGCCGAAATAAACTCCACAAGCTTGACTTAGGATTAGAAAAACAAATATGTAGAATATTTGAAGACTGAGAGACTGCCCTCAGATCCAAAAGAATTAAGGACAAAGGCAACCCAATTGAGCTTGTCCGAAGATGGAATATTGTTCAGAAGAATATTTGATGGCCCACTAGCAATATGTCTGGGAGTGAGAGACACCGAGTACGTTCTAAGGGAAGTCCACAAAGGCACCTACAAAAATCATTCAGGCACTGAATCATTGGTTCGAAAGGTAATCAAAGCCGGCTATTACTAGATCGATATGAAAAAAGATGCGAAAGAGTTTTTACGAAAATGTGATGAATGCAAAGACATGCTTCGATGATTCACCAACCCCGGGAGCTGCTGCATTCGGTCTTGTCACCATGGCTATTCATGAAGTGGGGGCATGGACATCATTGGCCCTCTTCCATGGGCACCCAGTAAGGCTCAATTTATATTATTTATGACTGAGTATTTTTCTAAGTGGGTTGAAGCACAGGCATATAAGAAGGTCAGGGAGAAGGAAGTCATCGACTTTATTTGGGACCATATCATATGTCGGCGTAAAATGTCATCCAAAATTGTATGTGACAAGGGGAACAATTTATCAGCAGTAAAGTGACCAAGTTTCTCGAGGATCATAAGATCAAAAAAATCCTGTCATTACCGTATCACCTTAGTGGGAACGGACAAGCCCAATCGACCAACAAAACCATACAAAAACTCAAAAAAGGTTAACCGATGCCAAAGAAAAATAGAAGGAAATCCTACCGAAGTCCTATGGGCATACCATCCGACCTCAAAATCTAGAACTAGGGCCACCCCATTCTCGCTGGTTTACTGTACCAAAGCTCTAATACCGGTCAAAGTTGGAAAACCAAGAGTAAGATTCCGATAGGGTTTCTGTGACACGAGGACCTCGACCCACTCCTTGAGTCGAGGAACTGCATTCGGCATCCGAGAAACAGCTGCACCACAAAATGTTGATAAGAAAAGAGGAAAAATGAAAAACAATAAACAAAATATTTAAGGCAAGGTTATACTTACGTCTCATGTTCCATTTCTCGGGAAATGGCATGTCCTCGGTCGGGATTAAATCTGAGGTCTTCACTCGAATGAATCGGCCAAACCAGCCTCGGTCTTGATCCTCATCTATACTCGAGAATAAGGCCTTACTGTCCTAATGGGTAAGCTTTTATAATCCCCCTCGATAGAGTCGGGGGCTGTACATGTGCATGAGAGGATCGACGGTGAAGGGACACCCGTTGATTTTTTTTACGAAGAAACAAAGGAGAATTACTATACTCCAGAAAGAGGGATGGATTTGGCCAAGGGTCACCCCGTACCTCTTACAGAAAGTGATGATGACCAGGTCCAAGGGGCCCAACGTGAAGGGATAAGTGTAAGCACTTAAAAACCCTGCACATAGGTAGTAATCGCTTCCTTAAGCGTAGGCACCACCAAGTGTTTATCAACCCAGTTGCAATCCTGCTTGACCTTGGAGAGGATACTGTCGGTGATCGAGCATATATATATCAAGACCCGCTCGCATCGACCCGGTACCGAGGAAGTTTTTCGACCTTGAAATCATCACCGATCAAGCACCCACTAGGAATAAACCTTCAGGGCGAGGTTCTGCCGCTGGTTCCTCATCGGTCGGCCGTGATGAAGAGGCAGCTTCTTTTTGTGGAACTATCTTGGAGGTCTTCGCCATTTTTCTTTTGAATAAATAAAAAGAAGAGGAAGTTGAAAGGTGCTTAATGTTTTGGAATGAAAACAAACGTAAGTTTTTGCAAAAGCCTCAAGAAATCTAGAACAAGTGTTAGAGAATGCAATGATATTTTAAGAACAAGAGTAGAAGAGGTTTAAATGTAAAGTATGAATGAATGAAGGATGGAGGTATTTATAGTTTGCAAAGGACATTTCAAAACCTATAGCAGCCGACCAGCAACTGACGCACATTTAATGCCATTAAGACGTGACTGACGAGATGTTTCGTCAGTTTTGTCATTTCTAGCCCGAAGTATCGAGATGAGATCGAGGGTGTCACAACCCAAACTGGAGGATCCTGACTACCACCCGGACCATACTTGTCGACCACCAATGTACATTTTATCTAACCTTCCTTATTTTCTTTAAGGGCCAACGAGATCAATATAAATGGTAGATATGGATCATAAACAACCAACAACGAAAGATATTGGCATGAAAATACATAACATAGGATGAAAAGACTGTCAAGAAATGATATATAAGGTACGAGCTACCACACTGCCATGAAAGACCATACAACAAAAACCAGCCAACAAGGCATACCAAATTATACATGTGACCCCACTTGTCTATAAGCCTCTAAAGGAACATAAGTGCTGCAACATTGTTGAAATTGGGCCCTGACATACACATAATGTCTATAACAAAAATGCATACCAAGACCACAACAAGTCTAGAGAAGGGATCTCGCCAATAATCGCTGAACTAGGTAGCCTACTGTGGTGGGGGAGCTGCGACTACCTGTCTATCAGGACCTGCAACATGACATGTAGCATCCACAAATAAAAAAAGGACGTCAGTATGAATAAAGTACTGAGTATGCAAGGCAGGAAAACATAAGTATGAACCGTAATGTAAATAGGGATAGATAATATACAACCGGTAACATCTGGGTACCTTTGAGGGATACTGACATGAAATGGATGATACATATGTATATATACATAAACTTTTAAAACATACGCCTCTGTGGGCATCATCATCATCGTATTGTACCCGACCATAATAGGCTTGGTAAAAACATACCCAGCCATCATAAGGCTCGGCAGAATCGTACCCGGTCATATGGAGCTCGGTAAAATCCAACTTATCAGTGGTTGCACAATAGGTGCCATACCCGGCCGTCTATAGCGTGGCTCGGTAGAGTAAAATAGATACATATATATATAATTCATGCTGGACCATTGGAATAATATTTTAAACCTTTCCGAGTGACGTAAGGTCGGTATCCTCTGTACTCGTTATTAGGACTAACTCCTCATCATGAATCTTATAAGAATCAAGAAGTACCAAAAACATTTATAACATAAGAATAAGAGAAGCAACATCAACATCAATCGCTCCATAAGAAGGGAAACAATGTAAGTACTGCTAGCTTCTAAGAGTAGAGTATCTTTGGAAGCTCATTCATTACATTATGTACAGTTGGAGTCGTGCAAAAGAAGGAAAGGGATAGTCTTACATACCTTGTATATACTGCCCAACCTCAAGCTATGCAAATGTCACGACTCCTTAGTCTACAATAAGAGAAATGGCAATATCGTTATCGTTTAGGAGTGTAACTATTATGTGTCGAACACAACCTATTTTATGATGAAATGGACAGTATCTCCTCTATTTATAGGACTTCCCACAAGTTAAAACAATCACCAAACAGCCCAAACAATATTAATAATAATCACATTGAGCCTCCAAAAACAATCCACCAACCAACAACACTACTACCAAGCCTTTCGATATATATATATATTTCACAAGTTCTAGCTTCAACGACTTATCCGCTACTTGGATAATCTTAAATACATGTAGGGTAAGAGGTTTCATACCTTTAAACAGAAAGAACAAATCCAATTTGACTTTATTATCCACGAAATATCCCTCCAATACTGCCACAAGAACAAGGAAGCGAAACTAGCAATCAATTAGAGTTTTTCGGTACTAGAATCACTTTAGAAGACTTGAAATCACCTATGGTTGATATTAAAAACATGAGGGACTATTTACAAAACATAAACCCCTTAAAACAACCTCCCACGCGAGCTGGAACAACACAAAAATGAGCAATAACAAGAAAAATCTTACTTGCGCCACGAGATTCCCAACACTTGATTTGTGTTGTTTGCCCTTTGTTTGGGTCTTGGATCATGAGAGAAACTTGAGAGAATATTTCTAGGGTTCTAAGGTCTGAATAAACTGAAATATAATGAGTTAAAATGGGGCTGAGGCATATTATATCTATCCATATGTCTTAAACCGCCTATGTGGGCCCCATAGAGAGCTACTTGACGCAGTCTCGCGAATATACAAATATCTCTCTACTCCGTTATCGTATCGACAAACAATTTAATGCATTAAAAACTAGACTCATATATATTTAATTTGTTGGGTATATCACCCTTTAATTCCAACCAAATTGTGAAAAAAGCTTAGTAACATTGGACATAAAATTTAAGTAAAATTATGAACGTAAGTTGCGACAACTTTTGTCGACTTTTGTTTCATAACTCGTTTGACTTCAAAACTTATGATATGGATATTATATGATTCAAATACCTTAAAACACGACTTCTTGAGTATATTAAGCACCTCTAGGTTTACCTGAAAATACGGGTTACAATATCCTTGATTCGTTTAACTTCTAATACTTGTTAACCACCCTTATACACCCTTGTATCATTTAAGACCAATAGGATTAACTTCTTATCCTCTAAAAGATAATCTCTTCTTATATTTACACCGATTAACTTAAGGCATGAACTTACGTACATGAATAAGGGTTGTAACACTCTCCCCCTCCCCCCCTTAGGATTCTTCATCCTCGAATGTAAGGGTTTATAGGGAGTCTAAATCATCGTGGATTCCAATAGAAATTTCTGGCCGAGTTTCCCCTATAAAATGGACACTAGCCAAACTAGCAAGCAGTTAAACCTAACGTATGGCTTCACAAGGCTATACAAAGCATTATGGATATGTACATTATCTGTGTATCACCATTTTGTATTAAGGAAGAGTATTCTCAAGCTATTACTTACCTCATAGAGCCGTTTCACCTTCTAATGCGTCCTGCGTTCCCCTGGTATCATCGTTATCTTCATTCTGGAATAGGTAACGGTATTTAGACTTCATCTCATCTTCTTCTTCCCATGTCATTTCTTCCATATCCTTGTTCCTCCACAATACTTTGACGGAAGCTACATTTTTTGTTCTCGGCTTGCGGACTTGTCGATCTAATATAGCCACTAACACTTATTCATATGATAGATCCTCTGTAACTTGTACATCATTGATAAGGATGACTCGAGAAGGGTCTCCAATACATTTCCTCAAAATAGATACATGGAATACTGGGGGGGGGGGAATTCCAATTCGGATGACAATTCTAACTCATAAGAAACTTGTCTAATTCATCGGAGAATTTTATACGGCTCGATATACCGCGGACTCAGCTTACCTTTCTTCCTAAAACACATAACACCCTTCATTGGTGAAATCCTCTGGAAAACCAAATCACCAACCTCAAAATCTAGATCACGACGTCGGACATCGGAATAAGACTTTTGCCTAATTTGTGCCGTCCTCAGTCGCCCTTGTATCACTTTCACCTTCTCAATGGCTTGGTCAATCAAATCAAGCCCATATAACTCTGTTTCACCGACTTCATACCATCCAACTGGTGATCTACATCTCCTCCCGTATAGTGCCTCGTATGGGGCCACTTTAATACTAGAATGGTAGCTATTATTGTAGGCGAATTCTATGAGTGCAAGATGGTCATCCCAATTCACCTTGAAATCTAGAACACATGCTCGTAGCATATCTTCAAGTGTCTGAATGGTACGTTCAGCCTGTCTATCAGTCTGCGGATGGAATACAGTGCTAACATTCACTTTGTGCCTAAACCCTTCTGAGAAGACTACCAAAGGTTAGCCATAAATTGATCTGCTCGGTCTGATATATTAAATATCGGCACACCATAAAGCCTAACAATCTCCTTGATATACAACTTCACATAATCTTCAGTCGTGTAAGTTTTATTAACTGGCATAAAATGGGCACATTTTGTAAGTCGATCAACTATCACCCAGATGGAGTCAAACTTATGATAAGAGCGATGTAATCCAATAATGAAGTCCATATTAATCACCCCCCATTTCTAGTTCGGAATCTCTATAGTCTCAATCAATCTATAGGGTTTCTGATGCTCGATCTTTACTTGTTGACAATTAGGACACTAGGCTACAAATTCTGCGATAGACTTCTTCATGTTATCCCACCAATACTTCTCCTTAACATCATGATATATCTTTGTCAAGCCGGGATGGATGGAATATCGGGATTGATGAATCTCAATCATAATCTTCTCTCGCAACCCTACCACATTAGGCACACATAATCGGCCTTGGTATCTCAAAGCCCTATCTCCTCCAATCTCGAAAGCCGTAATTTTACACTACTGAATGCTCTCTTAATAACTTACTAAGGTAGGATCTTCATATTGACGTGCTTTTACCTCGACTACCAAAGATTATTCTGCTGTATTTTGTACAGTAACACCTCTGTCATTAGAGTCTAACAATCTGATTCTTATATTAGCTAGCTGATGAAGCTCTTTAGTCAACCCCTGTCTACCTGCCTCAATGGGTACTAAGCTTCCTATTGACTTACGACTGAGAGCGTCTGCCACAACATTGGCTTTACCAGAATGGTACAATATCTAGACATCGTAATCTTTCAGTAATTCTATCGAATTGGGATAAACTACGGGTCAAGTAAAAATAACCAATACTTATAGACTATTACCATGCAAGGTACTATATGACCACGGTAGTATGATGTATAAAGGATATTAAAATAAGTAGAATTTTAAGTAATTTAGGATAATTTTTAATTATGCGGGTAATTAATTAATTATCGGGTAACGTGACATTACCTAATTACCTACTAAACAGATAAAGATTAAATATCCCACCCTCATCCCCATGTGGCAGCTAGCCATGTAATAAAGGAATGGCTAGGTCATTTCTTGCTTAGTTGTCATCAAATAACAAAATGTTTCATTTCCAAAAAATTGCCTAACCAAAAGTCTTTCAACCAAACTAAACCATAACGTTAAACCTTAATTCCTTCAACCCCCATTTTGAAAACATCACTCCAAATATCAGATGTTCCTCCATTCTCAAAACATCACTCCAAGATCAGATGTTATGCATTAAATAGCATAATTATCATAAAGCAGTGTAAATCCTCAACAATCGAACCAAGATTTTTAGTGTTTTAGCAACGGAGAAATTTGTGGTTCTAAATAAGTACGGTGTAACTTTTTCAAAGAACATCATATGAATTTTTTCCTAATCTAGGTTTGTTAAGGATAAGATCTTCCTTTATTTTGCATGATCTCGTCATTATACAAGTTTGATAACGAGGCGTAAAGAAAAATTTACATCTTAGAATTTACGTAGATTTGGCTAGTCTCGTGAATTGCATATATTTTCCTAGTTTTATAAGTTACAATATTCTCCTTATCGGGACTTCATATTTAATTGCATATATTTTTCTTCCAGTCAAGAGAGAAGAGAGTTTATATATACAATATTAAATTATTTTTATCACCATTGAACTATAATCGATGGACAGGCCCTATTGGGAAACCTCTGATTAGATGGTAAGTTATACACCGAGCCTACTATGGCCGAACATCTATGAGCGAGCCCAGTTGGTCGAGATACAGAGCCTAGTATGGTCGAGCGCCTATGAACAAGACTACTACGACAGAGAAGTTATATACATATATATATATATATATATATATATATATATATATATATATATATCAAGCCTTATAAGGCCGGACAACTATTGTACTTAGTATATTGAGAGAATAAAGTCAGTATCAGCAGGTGAGCATATATTCAGATTATCTTTGACCCCCAACTGTTTTCAGTTATTATATTATCAGTTCAGTTTCAGCTTTTAGTATATTGCCTTACATACTCGGTATATTATTTCGTACTAACATCCCTTTTTGGGGGCGCTGCATTTCATGCGTGCAGATTTAGACAAACAGACGGGTAAACTTCCTTAGTAGGCGTTTTTCCAAGTTCAACTTTATCGGTAAGCTCCCCATCCTTCGGAGTTGCCAGGTCTAGAAGTTTTATGTATATATGTATATATGATATGGGTAGGTCAGGGCCCTGTCCCGATCACAGTACATCCATCAATAGAGGCTTGTAGACATGTCCTGTCGGTTAGTATAATATGTTGGGCTTGTAGGCCTTGTACGTATATTTTGTTGGCTTGTCAGTTGTAGTACTTATGACGGCCTTGCCGGCTCAGGTTTATGTTGACATTTAGTCAGCATTAGTCTCTATTCAGTTTTATATTTTGCATCGTATATTATCTTGTAATGTGGCCTGTGGCCATAGTATGACATTACATGTTCAGAGTCTCGTAGTCGCAAGTGGTATGCAAGGCTAGGTAGGCATTAGGTGCCGGTATCGTCCCTAGGCTCGGGGCGTGACAACACCCTTCATCGGTGAGATCCTCAAGAAAACCCAATCACCAACCTCAAACTCCATATCACGACGTCGGACATTGGAAAAAGACTTTTGCCTACTTTGTGCCATCCTTAGTCGCTCTTGTATCACTTTCACCTTCTCAATGGGTTGGTGAATCAAATCTGGCCCATATAACTCTATTTCACCGACTCCAAACCATCCAACTGGTGATCTATATCTCCTTCCATATAGTGCCTCGTACGAGGCCATTTTAATACATGAATGGTAGCTATTATTGTAGGCAAATTCTATGAGTGGAAGATGGTCATCCCAATTCCCCTTGAAATATAGAACACATGCTCATAGCATATCTTTAAGTGTCTGAATGGTATGTTCAACCTGTCCGTCAATCTGCGGATGGAATGCAGTGCTGAGATTCACTTATGTACCTAAACCCTTCTGAAAAGAACTCCAAAAGTTAGTCGTAAATTGATCTCCTTGGTCTGATATAATAGATATTGGCACACCATGAAGCCTAACAATCTCCTTGATATACAACTTCGCATAATCTTCAACCGTGTAAGTTTTCTTAAATGGCAGAAAATGGGTACATTTTGTAAGTCGATCAACTATCACCCAGATGGAGTCAAGCTTATGATAAGAGCAAGTTAATCCAATAATGAATTCCATATTAATCACCTCCCATTTCCAGCTTGCAATCTCTATGTTCTAAATCAATCCACCGGGTTTCTAATGCTCGATCTTTACTTGTTGACAATTAGGACACTAGGCTACAAATTATGCAATAGACTTATTCATGTTATCCCAACAATACTGCTCCTTAATGTCATGATACATCTTTGTCGATCCGAGATGGATGGAATATCGGGATTGATGAATCTCAATCATAATATTCTCTCGCAACCCTGCCACATTAGGCACGCATAATCAGCCCTGGTATCTCAATGCCCCATCTCTTCCAATCTCGAAAGCTGTAATTTTACATTGCTGAATGCTCTCTCAATATCTTGCTAAGGTAGGATCTTCATATTGCTGTGCTTTTACCTCGGCTACCCAAGATGATTCTGTTGTATTCTGTACAGTAACACCTTCGTCATCAGAGTCTAACAATCTGATTCTCACATTGGCTAGCTGATGAAGCTCTTTAGTCAACCCTTGTCTACCTGCCTCAATGTGTACTAAGCTTCCCATTGACTTACGACTGAGAGCGCCTACCACAACATTGGCTTTACCGGGATGGTACAATATCTCGACATCGTAATCTTTCAATAATTCAAGCCACCTACGCTGCCTCAAATTCCACTCCTTCAACATGGAAATGTATTGTAAACTCTTATGATCTATGTAGATGTCATCATGGACATCATATAAGTAGTTCCACCATATCTACAAAGCATATATTACTGCAGCCAATTCCAAATCATGGGTCGGGTAGTTCTTTTCATGCTTCTTCAATTGTCTTGATGCATAAGCAATCACCTTCCCACATTGCATCAATACGCACCCCAAACCTATATTTGAGGCATCACAATATACCACATAGCAGCCTTTTGTTCCTTCTGGGAGAGTGAGCATTGTCGCGGAATTCAATCGATTCTTTAGCTCTTGATAACTTCGTTCACAAGCGTCAGGCCACTGGAACTTAGTAGCTTTCTGCGTTAACTTAGTCAATGGTGTTGAGAAAGAGGAAAACCCTTCTACAAATTGCCTATAATATCCTGCTAGCCCTAGGAAGTTGTGGACTTCTAATGGTGTTGTAGGTCTCAGCCAATTCTTTACTGCATCGATCTTCTGAGTATCGACACTAATACCCTCGTCAGATATCACATGGCCAAGGAAAGCTATTGAGTTCACCCAAATGCACATTTGGAGAGCTTAGCATATAACTTACGATCCTGAAGCGTCTATAATACTATCCAAGTGACCCGCATGTTCCACCTCCGAATGAGAATACACCAGAATGTCATCAATGAATACAATCATGAACACATCAAGATAGGGCCTGAATATAGTATTCATGAGATCCATAAAAGTTGATGGGCATTTGTTAGCTTGAACGATATCACCAAGAACTCAAAGTGCCCATATCTTTTCTAGAAGGCTGTCTTTGGAATATCCTTCTCCTTAACCCTCACCTGATGATACCCTGAACATAAGTCAATCTTGGAGAAATACTTGGCACCCTGGAGTTGGTCAAATAGGTCGTCAATCCTTGGAAGTGGATACTTGTTCATTATAGTAAACTTATTAAATTGTCAATAATCGATACACATCCTTAACGACCCGTCTTTCTTCCGCACGAACAAAATTGGCACCCCAAGTTGAAGTGCTAGGCCTAATGAAGCCCTTATCCAGCAAGTCCTTCAATTGCACCTTCAAATCTCGCAACTCTGCCGGGTCCATTCTGTATGGAGGGATATAGATTGGTTGAATGTCAGGCAACACATCAATGCTAAACTCAATCTCCCTTTCAGGAGGACGGCCTGGGAGTTCATCTGAGAAAATATTTGGAAATTCATTGACCATGGGGATTGATTTTAGAGTAGGCGGTTTCTCCTCTGTATCCCTAACGTGAACGAGATGATAAATGTAACCTTTTGAAATCATCTTCCTTGCCTTAAGATAGGAAATAAACCTACCTTTCGGCGTAGCAATGTTCCCTTTCCATTAAATGATGGGTTCACCAAGAAACTGAAACCTAACCATCTTCGTACGACAATCAACATTTGCATAGCATGATGCGAACCAGTCCATTCCCGTTATCACATTGAAATAAACCATTTCTAACTCAAATAACTTCGCCGAGGTTTGACGACTACAAATCATCACTGTGTAACCTCTATATACACTTCTAGCAATCACAGAATCTCCTATCAGAGTAGATACCGCAAGTGGTTTACTTATCAATTTAGGTTCGACACCAAACTTATTAGCCACAAAGGGTGTAACATATGATTATGTAGATCCTGGATCAATCAGCACATATACATCATAAGAAAGCACAAATAATATACCTGTAACAACATCCGGAGATAACTCAAGATCATGTCGACCTACTAGAGCATAGGTTCGATTTTGAGCACCACTCAAACTCGGCACTACACCTCTACCTCTACTACAACCTATTGACTATTGAAAAACCAATGATGGAGGTCGAACTGATGAGGAAGAACCAGACGACTAACCCATACCACCACCTCCTATGTGTCACACCTCATTTTTCCGCACCTGCGGGGCGCTTAGGGAGTTTTCTCCAATTGAAGGACAGTCGAAACGGGATTTATTTCATTATTTCAGAGTCGCCACCTGGGAATTTTAAGGCGTCCCAAGTCAACGGTTTTAATCCCTGAATCGAGGAGAATATGACTCTGTTTGTTATTCTGCGAACCAGAAATCCTGAGTAAGGAATTCTGTTAATCCGGAAGAAGGTGTTAGGCATTTCCGAAATCTGTGGTTCTAGCACGGTCGCTCAACCGCTTTTATTCTTGGCTTAATTATCTTGATTTTACTAAATACGTTTTTATTGCATGATTTTACTACCGCTTCTACTTATTGTTTACAATTATATAAACGAATTACGCGTACGTATATTCGTATTATATACCTTTTATAATTACAGAGGATCGTGTCACGCATACGTGTACACAATAAAATTGACCATATTATATTTTTGTTAAAACTCATATGTTCAAAATTTAAAATAAAATTAAGAACATCGTCACCTTTGTATTTATACAATGAACTGCACATCTCGGGTTACATGAAATTATTTTGACATCCTCGGAGAAATCCTTTTTATTAAAATGTTCATTCGAAGTTGCGCGAACGCATAATTCGAATTGCTTTTAGAAATATAATCAGGTTACGAGAACGCATCCCTAATTACGCCAAATATTCTTAATGGTATTATAGGTTTTCCACGAATTGTTTATTATATCTACACATTTTATATGAAAATCCTGAGAAATTCACATTTAAGGGATGCCTTTAAATTCTTTTAAAAGGATTCACAATTTATTAAATATTGCCCGTCGATTATAATTTCCGAGTATAAATTATATTAATCCAAACTATTCAAATTCAAAGAAAAGAATAAAAATATGATTAATACTATTTTTAGCAAATACAACATATATATATACCAAAGAATGAATTGCATATGAAACAAAAAAAAATGATTTATGAAGGGAAGAAGTATTTTTGAACAATTTTTCATTATTTTTATTTGGTACAGATTCTATTTCTACTTACCATTGATATAAAATGTTGCCATTCATGCTTACACATAGCATCTCATTCTCATATGCTTGTTTTTTAATCCAAAATTATAATTGCTTAGTTAATTTGTTTAAATAATCAAATTGATGAGAAAGAGGTTATTATTCGAATTGATTCAATAAAATTGCATCACATGCAACGTAGTTGTGCACTTAAACATTTATAATATTCTAACATCGTAACGAGCTATATCAACTCACCTTACTCATATGATTATATATATACCTGTCATCATGCCATATATGAACATATAACTTATATCAATCTAAACAAAATCATATTTTTACAAGATATACTAATAATGTAACTTCTTGATACTTCCATTCTACTTTACATTTAGCTAAAGACATTATGGGATGTAATCAATGGCCCCTTTTTTATGCCATATTCCCTATTTTGATGATTCCAATACAACTTATACTGAATGAAAATTCGAAATGAATAACTTCGCTATAACATTTATACAAGCTTCAAAAGGGAATACTTAACTAATGGTTATCGTATCAAGCGCATTGTCATATTAGCCCATACGAAACAAAACAAAAGTTTGAATTACTGAATTTAAACAAGTGGAAGACAAAAATTATAATTCTCAAACTTCATCTATTCATCATGTTGGAGCTTTTCACCACATGATTTTAAAAGATATGTACCTGGAAATGAAGGTAGAAGGACTAAATTTCAGCAGTAGCAGCAGTATCAAAATCAGCAGAATATACCAATAACACAGCAAGTCTGAACAAGACCCGTTAACCCAGATGAACAGTGACAGAAACTTGAGAAAAATTTCAAATTTGAACCGAACAATATCTATAAAACAGACCCGGACAGATTCAAGAAAAATGTGTTTTGATTTTTCTTTCTTCTTCTACCTCTGTTTCAGATTGTGTGTGTGTGTGTGTGTGCGTTCTCTCTTCAGCTTAATTCTCTTTCTTTTTATCTAACTCTATGTGTATTCTTTTTCTTCAAAATCTGAATTTCAAAATCAGTCCTCTAATCTCTCTTAAAATCTCTCCTCTCAAATCTCAATCTTAAAATCTGATCTCTTAAAAACTCTCTGAAAAAAACTGATCCAAAATCTGTCCCAATCCCCTCTATCTTATGCAGGTCTGCCCTTCTTTTTAAGTGCTGCCTGGACCCCTTTCTTCCTTTAAAAAAATCAGAAAGTCCCATTAAAATCTGCTTTTAAATACTTTAAGTGATCTTATCCTGATTTTAAGCAGCCCCATTACCCTTTGTTTCCCATTATCACATTAAACTATAGCCATTAACATTCCACTTTCAGCCCACTATACTATCACATACCTTACTGTTCAGTCCCAGAAATGCCCCAGAAATCCTACTGTAATTACTGTTATTACTGCCTTTAAACTTAAATTCAGAGTCTAACAATACAGATTTTAAAATCTGTTCAAACCTGATTATTAATCTGATTTAAGACAGCTACAACTAATTCTCTTAAGTTCTGGACTGAATCTTAACTGAGAATATACTCTTTCTAATACAATGGTATCTAATCAATACTTGTGAAATTGAGTTTAAACCTAGCATCACAATAACATTACACTGAACTCAGTACAATAATTCAAACTGAACTTCAGCTTTTGAACTAAGATCAAACAAACAGGAGCATTGTCAATATACTGACAATGCCCTGAAACTTAATGTTCAGGAAACAATATACATACAACAATTATTCTGACAGACTTATTGATTTACAAACAAGGGTGATTTAACTGACGAGTATTAACTTAAGCTGATTATCTACAACAATTGTCAACAAACAGTCTATAGAAACAGATTATTTCAATCAGTATTATCACAAACGGGAATTCATAATGTAACTAATCGACGAATTTAATCGAGTCGATTACACACATTGTGAACAAACATAACCAACAGAAACAATTCATTTATTTGATCAAACATACGGGTATGAGACAAAATGACAGAATTAATCAAACAAAAATATGAAAAATTAACAGGTTATTGCAACAAACAATTATTCATGTAGGAAACAAAAAGAAATAAGAAAAATACCTCTAAATCTTTAAATTCAACCGGACTCAAACTCAACTTGGATTCGGACTTTTTGAAATCAAACAGACCTTAGTCGAAGTATTTTCCACTGAAAATACTTCGACTAAGGTCGATTGAAAAAGATTCCAAGATTGGAAAATTTAGGGTTTCAGATCTTGGATTTTAAATCCGAACATTTCCGGGTAGATTCGAAGGGAACCAAAGACGACACAAGGGTGAGGGAAGCCTAGGGGTGATTTGGTGTTAGTTTAGAACAGATCTGGGTGAGTTCATGTTTGGCTCGAATCTTCAAATGAAGATTCGAGAAGCTCTGAGGTGATTCGAGCCAAACAAACATCGGATCCATAACGAGGCAGGCTAGGGGGTGCTATGGTGTTAACCGTGGCTTGGTTGATTTGGATCTGAGTTTGCCTCGAATCTTCAAATGAAGATTCGAGAAACTCCAGGGAGATTCGAACTCAATGGTTATCATATTCGGATAGAAGGTGGTCAGGGGGTTCAGGGGTGTTAAGGTGGTGACCGGCGGCGTTGTTGCCTCCGGGTTTCAGGCGGTGGGGAATGAGGGCAGCTAGGGTTAGGGTGTGATTTCGGAGGGGATGATGAACAGTAGAGAGGAGGGGGGGTGTTTAGTTAGGGGCCGGGTTAGGGGTTTGGGCCTTATATAGGGGTGGGGTGGATTGATCTCATCCGTTGGATCAATTAAGGTGCACGGTTGAGATCAATTCACTTAACCAAACGACATTGTTTGGTTTAAGTTGGGGGAAAGGGTCAGCCCGGGGGTGATATGGATCGGGTTTGGGTGAATTACTGAGGCCGTTGGATCAAGATAGAGGAACGGTTCAGATTTGATAACTTAAAACGCCGTCATTTCATTTAAACAATGGCTGAACTGGACCATTTAATTGAAACGAATCAATGGCCCAGATTTGAAGTATCCATACGGCGTCGTTTAAGTTTGTTCGAATTGGACCGGACATGGGGATGTTGGACTGGGCTGTGGGATTCACTTTGTTTGGGCCTGGATTTAGGTCCAGGTCCGATTTTTCTTTTTTTACAACTTATTTCTTTATTTTCTAATTTTATAAAAATCTTAATTAAAATTATAAAAACAAAAATTACCCTTCCAAAGATATTAATCAATTATTTAACTCATAGGCAAAACATTAATCACACAATGGAATATTTAAAATAGAACAAATGCATATTTTTGCGATTTTATTTTGAATCAATGCATAATTAAATCCTAGATATGCATGCAACATGTATTTTATTTTATTTTTTATTTTATTATGACAAAGTAAATATTTACGGACATAACACAATTTTTTAACAAACACCACGCAAATTTTTTAAAAATTGTACACTAAATAAACTTATTTTATTTTTTGATTTATTTTGGAGTAGTTTTCGTGAGGCAAAAATCACGTGCTCACAGCTGCCCCTCTTTGTGCGGAAACTCGAAGAGTTTTCGTGCAAAGATAAAGTGAGCGGATACGAGCGATTTTTGCCCGTTCAAATACTCCGTGGGAAGCATTTTTTGAAAGATTTGACCGAACCTCTGCTTCAAAGGTTTCCTACATATCCTTGGCTATAAAGGAATCAGGTCAATGTAGTTCGGGAAGTTTTGGGTAGCTGGGACTACCGTGGGACTGTGATGTTACTGCTGCTTCGTGCTGTTTTTACTGCTTGCTGACCTCCTTATTACACCTTACTTCAAAGGTAATACAAAAAGCTAAACTAGACTATGGTACATGAATTATAAAATCTTATCTAGATCATGCCCTTGCGTTTCTTGTTGTCTTGATATCTTGGTGACTCTTGGGCATTTGGCTTATTCCGTATTCCTGTTCATTATGTCCCGTATTTTCTTCATCTGTTTGGGACTCTTGTCGTTTCCTGCTGGGGACTTTGTTGGACTCCTCTGCTTTATTGACTCTAAATGTGCTCCTTTCTCATATGAGCGGGCTTTTGACTTCAACACTTCAATTGTATTCCCTTGTTCTCCAGGTGGGTGCCTGACTTCTTCAATTCTCATCCTCATTCTCCAGGTGGACGCTTGATTTCTTTAATTCTCATCCTCATTCTCCAGGTGGACACCTGACTTCTTCTTTTCTCATCCTCATTCTCCAGGTGGACGCCTGACTTCTTTTTAACTTCTTCATCCTCATTCTCTAGGTGGACGCCTGACTTCTTCAATTCTCATCCTCATTCTCCAGGTGGACGCCTGACTTCTTCTTTAATTCTTTTCATCCTCATTTTCCAGGTGGACGCCTGACTTCTTCTTAACATCTTTATCCTCATTCTCCAGGTGGACGCCTGATTTCTTTAATTCTCATCCTCATTCTCCAGGTGGACGCCTGACTTCTTCAACTCTTTGTCCTCATTCTCCAGGTGGACGCCTGACTTCTTTAATTCTCATCCTCATTCTCCAGGTGGACGCCTGACTTCTTTTTAACTTCTTCATCCTCATTCTCCAGGTGGACGCCTGACTTCTTCAATTCTCATCCTCATTCTCCAGGTGGACGCCTGATTTCTTTAATTCTCATCCTCATTCTCCAGGTGGACGCCTGATTTCTTCTTTAATTCTTCATCCTTATTTTCCAGGTGGACGCCTGACTTCTTTAATTCTCATCCTCATTCTCCAGGTGGACGCCTGACTTCTTTTTAACTTCTTTATCCTCATTCTCCAGGTGGTAACTTCTTTATCCTCATTCTCCAGGTGGTAACTTCTTTATCCTCATTCTCCAGGTGGACGCCTGATTTCTTAAATTTTTCATCCTCATTCTCTAGGTGGACGCCTGATTCCTTCAATTCTTCATCCTTATTCTCCAGGTGGACGCCTGATTTCTTCTTAATTCCTTTATCCTCATTCTCCAGGTGGACGCCTGATTTCTTCTTAATTCCTTTATCCTCATTCTCCAGGTGGACGCCTGATTTCTTCAATTCTTCATCCTCATTCTCCAGGTGGACGCCTGATTTCTTTAACTCTCATCCTCATTCTCCAGGTGGACGCCTGATTTCTTTAATCCTTTACCAGGTGTTTCTTGACACAAATGTTGTTTTTGCCCCTGTTTTAAATCAAAGAAAACTTCGTTAGTTTAAAGTAGGGTGGTTAACTGGGGCATTTTTGCCGATGGTGGGGCCTCTCTTCGTCTTGTTTTATTGCCTTGGAATGGTGGAAAAAGACTGTTTTGTCCTTGTAATTGATCCTTGACTATAGGATTCCCCTCTGTATGTTTTCCTTCAAACCCTTTTAACCGTAATCATATGTCTCTCCTGACATTGCTGATCCACTTTTGATTTCACTTTTCTTCCTCCCATATCTTATTTTTTTATCCTCCCGCCTATCATGGCCGTATTTTTGTCTTATGCAACCTTGAATCTCGGTAGTATTCCTTGACATTCTTTCTTATTTGTTTGGAACAAAACTCATCTCAAAGCTTTAGAAAAGTAAGATTATTAGTGACGAAACACGCTGATTTCGACAATTATAGAATGAAAAGAAAAATCCAAATTTGGATGATTGTTGACGAAGGAATAAAGGACTTATCTGATTGGAGTCACTGGCTCCAATGATCATGGTATGCAATTTGGATTAATCAACCCAGTCTTTTAATCAATCTCCTTTCAATTGTCTCATTTTTGTTTTTCCCAAAATTTCCATAACCCAACTTCATTTTTCATTTTACAGACCTGTTTGACTTGCAATATCTCAAAGAGTTTTCACCGACAAACTTTCTTCATTTGTTCATTTCTTACTTCCTTTTCGCCTTATGGTGCCTGCGAAGGTTTTCACCAATAAGACTCTCTCA
Organism: Nicotiana sylvestris; assembly: GCF_000393655.2. NCBI lineage: Eukaryota > Viridiplantae > Streptophyta > Magnoliopsida > Solanales > Solanaceae > Nicotiana > Nicotiana sylvestris. Next base: position 59,107,766 of record NC_091057.1, on the reverse strand, counting down.
TTTTACTTTCTCTCAACTTATGTCATCTTATGGTGCCCGTGTGGGTTTTCACCTATAAGACTCTCTCATTTTTACTTTCTTTTCTTGTTTGTACCAGAGTGTTATGAACCATCTTCATTTGCTTGACTCAGCATTTTTCTAAGATTGATCGAAAGGTCTTTTTGGTATGTGGTTGGAAATGGAAAAGGTATCAAAAGCTAAATAGTTTTGGTATGGGTTTAAAATTACAACTCTTGGAATCTTTTTCTTATTTCCAATACAATTCTTTGCCCCAGTTTCTTGATTGGGGTCTCTTGATGTTTCTTTTTGTGCACATTATGCATATTGTGCACCCTATGACCTAGCCGTGAGGCGCCTACGTATCCTTCTTTGAGGAATCAGGTCAAACGTAGTTCACTAAATAATAGTTTATTTCATATTTGATTTTCATTGATTCCAAGAGAGGGTAGGAAAGAAACAAATATGACTCAAAAGGGAAATCAAAGGGTATAGTGTTTGGATAGCATAATAAATTGCCTTTGTCATTCCAATCTTCGAAATAATGCTAAATACAAACATTCAAAAAGTTATGCATAATATCTCTTTACCGCGTCAGAATTGATCGCCATGTCTATGCATTTGCCTTCAATATCTGTTAAGCATAGTGCACCATTCGATAATACTCTGGTCACAATGAATGGTCCTTGCCAATTCGGGGCAAATTTGCCTTTTGCCTCAACCTGATGTGGAAGAATACGTTTCAGCACATGTTGACCCACTTCAAACTTCCGTGGACGCACCTTTTTGTTGTATGCTCTTGCTATTCTTCTTTGATATAATTGACCATGACATACTGTGGCCAATCATTTTTCATCAATCAAGTTTAAATGTTCCAGACGGGTTTTGACCCATTCATCATCATCAATCTTTGCTTCGGCGATGATCCGAAGGGAAGGAATCTCAACTTCTGCAGGAATTACTGCTTCAGTGCCATATACCAACAAATAAGGAGTTGCTCCTACTGAAGTGCGAACAGTAGTGCGGTATCCCAATAATGCAAATGGTAATTTTTCATGCCATTGTCTTGAACCTTCTACCATTTTCCGAAGTATCTTCTTTATGTTTTTGTTGGCTGCCTCGACTGCTCCATTCGCCTTGGGCCGATATGGGGTAGAGTTGCGATGTGTAATCTTAAACTGTTGACATACTTCCTTCATTAAGTTGCTGTTAAGATTAGCACCGTTATCTGTGATGATCACCTTTGGGATTCCGAATCGACATATGATATTTGAGTGGACAAAATCGACCACAGCTTTCTTGGTCACTGATTTGAATGTCTTGGCCTCAACCCATTTGGTAAAATAATCAATGGCTACCAGAATGAACCTGTGCCCATTGGATGCTGCCGGCTCAATTGGTCCAATCACATCCATGCCCCAGGCAACGAAGGGCCATGGTGCCGACATTGTGTGCAACTCGGATGGTGGAGAATGAATCAAATCTCCGTGTATCTGGCATTGATGACACTTGCGCACAAAACTGATACAATCTCGCTCCATGGTAAGCCAATAGTAACCAGCTCGGAGGATTTTCTTTGCCAACACATATCCGCTCATGTGGGGTCCACAAACTCCCGAATGTACTTCAGACATGACAGCCGTAGCTTGTCTGGCATCTATGCATCTTAATAATCCAAGATCTGGTGTTCTTTTATACAAAACTCCTCCGCTTAAGAAGAATCCATTTGCCAATCGCCTAATGGTCCTTTTTTGATCTCCTGTGGCTTGTGCGGGATATATCCCCATCCTGATATACTCCTTGATGTCGTGGAACCATGGTTCACCATCAAATTCTTCTTCAACCATATTGCAATAAGCGTGCTGATCGTGGACTCGAATATGTAGTGGATCCACATAAGCTTTGTCTGGATGGTGCAACATTGATGCCAAAGTAGCCAATGCATCGGCAACCTCATTATGAATCCTTGGAATATGCCGGAATTCCACTGATTGAAACCGCTGACAAAGATCATGTAGACATTGTCGGTATGGTATGAGCTTTAAGTCTCGGGTTTCCCATTCTCCTTGAATTTGATGTACCAGAAGATCCGAATCTCCCATGACTAAGATTTCTTGGATACCCATGTCTGCGGCTAGCCTTAACCCCATAATACAAGCTTCATATTCAGCCATATTATTGGTGCAATAAAATCGCAGTTGAGCCGTAACAGGATAGTGATGCCCTGTTTCAGAAATGATTACAGCTCCTATTCCGACTCCTTTCATGTTAGCAGCCCCATCGAAGAAAAGTTTCCAGCCAGGTTTTTCAATTTGCTCCATCTCATCGATATGCATTATTTCTTCATCGGGGAAATAGGTTTTTAACGGCTCGTATTCCTCATCGACCGGGTTTTCGGCTAAATGATCGGCCAGTGCTTGGGCTTTCATTGCAGTCCGAGTCACATAGACGATGTCAAATTCTGTGAGCAATATCTGCCACTTTGCAAGTCTTCCCGTTGGCATAGGCTTTTGAAAAATATATTTCAATGGATCCAAACGCGAAATGAGGTAAGTAGTGTAGGACGACAAATAGTGTTTCAACTTCTGAGCTACCCATGTTAGGGCGCAACATGTCTTTTCCAGATGAGTATACTTAACCTCATAAGCTGTGAACTTCTTGCTAAGGTAGTAGATGGCCTGTTCTTTTCTGCCGGTGAGGTCATGTTGCCCCAATACACAACCAAATGAGTTTTCCAAGACCGTCAAGTAAAGAATCAAAGGTCTTCCTGGCTCTGGCGGGACCAACACGGGTGGGTTCGACAAGTACCCTTTTATCTTATCGAACGCTTCTTGACACTCATCGGTCCATTTGACCGCAGCATCCTTTTTCAACAATTTGAAAATTGGCTCACAGGTTGTTGTGAGCTGAGCAATAAACCTGCTGATGTAATTTAACCTTCCCAACAAACTCATTACTTCAGTTTTGTTCCTTGGAGGTGGCAATTCTTGGATGGCTTTGATTTTTGATGGGTCTAGCTCGATGCCTCGCCGACTGACTATGAATCCCAGCAACTTTCCAGATGGAACTCCAAATGCGCATTTGGCAGGGTTAAGCTTTAGGTTATACCTGCGAAGTCTTAAAAAGAATTTCCTCAAATCCCCAATGTGGTCGGCCTGATGCTTTGATTTTATGATCACATCGTCCACGTATACCTCAATCTCCTTGTGTATCATATCATGAAACACCGTGGTCATCGCTCTCATGTAGGTTGCTCCGGCGTTCTTCAAACCGAATGGCATTACCCGGTAGCAATAAGTTCCCCATGGTGTGATGAATGCCGTCTTTTCTGCGTCTTCTTCATCCATTAGAATTTGATGATACCCGACATAACAATCCACGAAAGATCCTATATCATGCTTGGCACAATTATCGATCAAAATATGGATATTGGGTAATGGGAAATTATCCTTCGGACTTGCTTTGTTGAGATTGCGGTAATCGACGCATACTCTAATTTTGCCGTCTTTCTTTGGCACAGGAACGATATTAGCTAACCAAACAGGATATCGAGTGACTCGAATGACCTTTGCTTCCAACTGTTTGGTGATTTCTTCCTTAATTCTCACACTCATATCAGGCTTGAATTTTCTCAGCCTCTGCTTGACAGGAGGCACCGTTGGATCGGTGGGCAATTTGTGAACCACTAAATCAGTGCTCAGGCCCGGCATGTCGTCATATGACCATGCAAAAACATCTTTGAATTCTATGAGTGCTTTAATTAACTCTTCTCGGATCTTTGGTTCGAGATGGACACTTATTTTAGTTTCCCGGATATTACTCGTGTCCCCTATATTGATGTCCTCGGTATCACTCAAGTTAGGTTTGATTTTTTCCTCAAAGTGAATTAACTCTTTACTAATCTCTTCAAAAACCTCATCTTCATCATATTCTGATTCATAATCACAATATATTTCTTGAATTATTACTTCGGAACCAGATTGATTTTTAAGACTGGGCTGAGGATTCCTCATGCATGCCATATCACTAGAGCCAGCGTAAAAGGAACTGTACAGGAAAGAAGAAAAAGAAAAGAAAACAATGATAATGAAAAAGGAAACTGTATTTTATTGGATGATGAAAGATAACAAGGTTTGCACACTTCAAACAAACTGTAAGATAAGCATTGGGATTACAACCCTGAGGTAACCCAAACAAACTGAAAGAAAATCAAAATAAACTACCAAGACTCCTTTCGAATGGGGAGAGGAGTGGCTTTCCAATTATTAAGCTTTGTTTTTGGCCCAACGAATTGAACTTCTGCGTTGCTACACCCTTCTCCGCTTTCCAACATATTCACATCATTAAACAATTTCTCGAATCTTTCAATTAATTCCTCCTCATGATTGACCGGGACTTAGGAATTGTGGTTATCGGGCGATTTTTAGTACCGGTCTTGACAAAAGATTTTGATAGATGCGGGACTGGTTTTGGCAGAACCCATGCCTTTTGTTTCAGCTTTCTGGCTTTTTTCACGTCGGTGATAGCGGGTATGAACCCTAAACCGAATGTTCCCTAGTTCTCGGGGAGAGATACTGGTTGTATAATTCCTTGCAAAGATGAGCCCAGACCTTTGCCGGGTATAAAACCATTTTTTAACATTTCATAAGCTACCATGACTGAAGCAGAGGTTATCTTTGGATTCGGAAGGTACTTCCCTTCTGGAATTTTCTCTACCGACACTGTATCGGACACTTGGTATACCCATGGTCCCTGGTCATTTTCTATTCCCTCGACCGGTACAATGGCACTGCTGTGAGCATTTAAACTTTCTTCCCCATGCACAACTATTTCTTGATGATCCCATTCAAACTTGACCGCCTGGTGTAGTGTTGACGGGACTGCTTTAGCAGCATGGATCCATGGTCGACCCAACAACAAGTTATAAGAAACAGTTATGTCCAGTACTTGAAACTCCATTGTGAATTCAACTGGTCCTATTGTCAGTTCCAACACTATATCGCCAAATGAATCTCTGCTTCCACCGTCAAACCCCCGTACGCAAATACTATTCTTTTGGATCCTCTCCTCTTTGATTTTCAATTTGCTTAGAGTAGAGAGAGGGCAGATGTTTGCACTTGATCCATTATCAACCAATACCCGGGTTACTACGGAGTTTTCACATTTCACGGTGAGGTAAAGAGCTCTGTTGTGCTCGGTACCTTCCACAGACAATTCATCATCAGAAAATGTAATTCTGTTTGCCTCAAAGATTCTGTTGGTTATTCTTCCCAAATGATTTACAGAGATTTTTTCAGGAACATGAGCCTCATTCAGGATTTTCATCAAAGCCAGACGGTGCTCCTCTGAATAGATCAGTAATGACAATAATGAAATTTGAGCGGGTGTCTTCTTTAGTTGATCCACAACAGAATAGTCATGGAGTTTCATTTTTCTTAAAAACTCTTCCGCTTCTTCTTCCGTCACAGCTCTCTTTATTGGTGTTGGATTAATTTTAGTTTTTCTTAACTCTTCGGGAGTAAAACATCTTCCCGAACGAGTCAAGCCTTGCACCTCACACACTTCTTCCTTGACTTCTTTTTCCCTGTACATTACAGTCACCCGTTCATAGTTCCATGGAATGGCCTTGTTGTTGATCACTGGTAGCTGGGTTACAGGTGTGATAATAACCCGATCTGTACAGGCTCCTTCCACGACTACAATGGGTTTACTGGCAACCCCGGGTACTATCACTTTCAACCTTTCTTGCTTTGTGCCAACATTGCTCGAAGACCCTTTTTCGATTATCACAGATGGTTCATCACCATTTCTATTCTGCTTAGGTACCGGCTTCTCCTCTGTTAACTGCTTATCTGGCTTAGCTTCATGAGACCTGATCATCATGACAGTTTGTGACGGCTTCTTTGTCTCCCCATCAGCTTGTATGATTTATATCATATTGGCCTCCTGATGGGATGGCATTGGATTTATGTTGATATTGGGAGTTTCGGGGTTGTGCACCTCGATTTTATTAGTATCAATCAGCTCTTGTATTGCATTTTTCAAATGCCAGCATTTTTCCGTATCATGGCCTGGTGTACCGGAACAATACTCACAGCTAATGGTGTAGTCCAGATTCTTTGGAGGAGGATTGGGTAGCTTGGATTGTATTGGTCTTAGCATGTCCAGCTGTCTCAGCCTGTGGAACAAACTAGTGTAAGACTCTCCCAATGGAGTGTAGGTTTTCTTTTTCTGTTCCCGTTCTCCCCTGAATGCTGGCCTAGGCCTGAAACCTGGTCCGGGATAGGCTCGTGGGTAAGTACTTGGTATAGTAGGAGCACGCCAATTAGCGTGAAAAGGTGGCTGGTTGTATGCTTGTGCATGGTTAATGGAAAAATGAGGCTCCGAAGGGTGATAGTAGTGTTGGGATGAATTGTGGTGGTAAGTTGATTGGCGAGGTCGTTGTTGATTATAGTAAGGCGGTGAACCTCTGGGTCCCGACCAAATTCCTGAATCAACTACCGCTGCTTCCTCCCTCTTCTTTCTTCCGATTCCTCCTACCCCGCCTTGAATAGCTTGAGTAGTTGCCTTAATTGCTGAATAGCTCATAATTTTATTTGTCTTGAGGCCTTCTTCCACCATACCTCCCATCTTCACTACTTCGTTGAATGATTTCCCTACCGCTGAAACCAAATGGGCATAGTAAGTTGGTTCCAAGGCTTGGAGGAAGTAGTCTACCATTTCACTCTCCTTCATAGGAGGATCCACTCTTGCTGCCTGTTCTCTCCACCGGAAGCCATACTCTCTGAAACTTTCATTGTGTTTCTTCTCAAATTTTGTCAAAGATAGTCGATCTGGGATGATTTCCAGATTGTATTGGAAATGGTATGCGAATGCCTGTGCCAGGTCATCCCAGGTGTACCATCTCCCATGGTCCTGGCGTGTATACCACTCCAAAGCTGATCCGCTTAAACTTTGACTGAAGTAAGCCATCAATAATTCGTCCTTTCCCCCAGCTCCTCGCATTTTGCTGCAGAAACCCCTTAAGTGGGCTACTGGGTCGTCGTGCCCATTGTATAGGTCAAATTTAGGCATCTTGAAACCAACTGGTAATTGTACATTTGGGAATAAGCACAAATCCTTGTATGCTACACTGACTTGCCCGCCTAATCCTAGCATGTCTCTGAACGATTGTTCTAGACTTTTTACCTTCCTGAACATCTCTTCTTGTTCAGCATTTCTGGCTGGTTTGTCAATTTCGGTTGGGAGGTCAAAACGAGGAGCAGTTGAATGGATTTCGGAGGCTTTTAGGGTAGGCTCCGGGGGGTAATATTGGTTGTCCTGGGCCTGGAATGTAGGATCACTAGGAGATTTGTGGAATGTAGCTGGGGGAGGTGCTACGAAAACAGGAGTCACAGGTGGAGGAAAGTATGGTACTGGTTTCGGAGGTGGAGACTGCGGTGTCTGAGAGGTGGTGCCTCGGTAGTGCTGGTAAATGGGGAAATTTGGGGATAATTCAGCGGTAATATTATCCTGAGTTTGGGTCATTGATGGAGCAGGGTTAGTTGGGTAAGATGGGGGTAACTGTCCTGTAGACCAGGCTTGGTACATCTCAGCCATTTGCTGCTTGAGTTTAAACATCTCTTCTTTCATTTTCCCGACATCCATCTCCTCTAGCTCAATACCTGTGTCAACATCTGGGATAGACATACTTTCGGGTATTGGTCCTTTTGATCTCGTGTGATAATGATAATATGCCAGTATACTCTTTAGAGAAACTAACTGCTTGAATTCTGGAAATGAACAAACTTGTTAGTTTTGAGAGTTTAACACATATATAATTACACGTTGAGATGCAATGCTCCTAGACAAATAATCCCTTTCTATTATGCATTTGCTCGGTTGCTTGTATCGTCCCAGCTTTCTTGAAATTTTTATTGTTATTCACTTTTAATATATCTTTTATTGTGGTGGTCGAATCTTATAGAGATTGCCTACGTATCATGCCCCCGCATGAATCAGACCTTGCGTAGTTCGGACATAAGGCAAACACTTTTATTCATTATACAAAGATGAACAGACATTACATTTGAAAACCTTATAAGAAAATGGTTTGAAACACACACACTTAAATAAAAATAAAGATACAATTCTTAACATCTCACAACATGCCCTACTTTCCACTTTTGTTGTCAATTATTGGATTATCTGCTCAATGTGGGGCTTGACCTGGATGACCTCCCAGCGTACGATACATCCTTTCCAACTCCATTGCTAGATGGCGGGCAAAAATGGGTGCATGCTCTGTAAACCTTTCATAATCCATTTCCTTGGCAGTTTACATAACTTTGAGAGGTGTAGACCGCCAGGTCGTGAATTTGTGCCCTGAAATCCTGGAGACGTTGGTCTTGGTTCTGCAATTGCTGCTGGCGAGTGGTGGCTATATCTCTGACACGGTTTTCACGATCTAGAGCTGACTCTAATAGAGCTCGGAGTCTGGCCTGCTCTAATCTTGCCTGCGCTCTTTCCTTGTTGATGTCTGCTTGTTGATGTTCTCTATTGCATCTTCTTGCCTCTTCTAGTTGTGTACGAAGCTGGTCTTCTGATCGTATCCAATGGTCTTTTTCCTTCTTAAATTGTGCCTTGTCTTCTTCGGATTGCCTATCTTGGCGTTCCTTATTAGATATGGCTTCTTCGTTTAATCGTTGGATTCTTTCTTTTGCTTTGCTTAACGCCCTTTCGTTCGTAGCAAGAATGGAATCATAATCTTGCATTCTTTCAAAAAGATTGGCGATGGTTTTTTGATCCTTCCAACTCCTCATTGGTGTTTCAGAAGCCTTTTTCATTTTCTGAAATCGAGCATGAAGATTTTCATTCTCACAAGCTAGACTCTTCTTCTCACCTTCGGCTTCTTGTGCTTGCAAATCTTTCTCCAGACTGAGACTCCTCAGATTTTCCTTTAGGGCATGGATAGTTGCTTTGTACCCTTTTTTCTTTTCTCCCCAAATCAACCGCTCTTGGATTTTATCATTAAAGCTTTGAACATGGGGTCTTTTTGTTGGCCTACTTAGCTCGGTTTCTGGTACATCATCCACGCGAGACCGTTTCTTGAACCACCTTGCATACCCAGGATTTATTTCACCCTTTGTAGTGTCTGGGACTTGAGTATCACTTTTCAAGTATCGACATCCATTCCACATCTGCTGAATTAGAGCCTCGCGAATAGTGGCTTCTGGGTGTAATTCGATTACTTGCATACTCAAATCTTCGTCATCAGGAAATACTTGATATCTCCCTAGTTGCCTTAGGACTCTTAGTGGCGCATATGGATGGATGCTTCTCAATCCCAATAATAACAAATAACTATTTGAGGTTGACATGTGTATCACTTCCCTTATCGGGAGCCATCCCAAAGTCCACTCAATTTGATTTGACGTTAAAGCCCTTAAATGAGATACCCAGGCTTCTATCCCTTCTGGGGACTTATAATCTTTCATTATCTCCTCATAACTCTCGATGAAATTGTCATTGCTTGGCCCATACTGTATGATCTTGGGCTGTTGTTGGAGATGTTCAATCACCCACATTTGCAACAAAATTTTGCATCCTTCGAAGACTTTCGCTCCTGATTTGCATAAAGTCAACGCCCGATAAATGTCTGAGAGAATGATGGGGACAAGGGTGTGATTTTTCTTGGTGGTGAGGACCTGTACAACTTTTGCCGTGCGAATATCAATTGTTAGCTCTTTGTTTGGGAAGACCATGATTCCTAGAAAAGCCACCATGAAGGCGAAGCGACGGTGAATATGCCAGGTGTCTTTGTTTTGCTTGTTAGTAAGGCCTTTCTCATGAATTTCAAATCCATCTGGCTTTCCGAACCTTGAATACAAGAAGTTGAAAGAACAACATCCATTGATGACGTTGCTTTTCCTGATTTGATTGCTGATGTTCAGAAGACCGAAGAATCGATGCACCGAGGGAGCCTTTGTGAATATCAGGCTTTGATTTCTTAAACTTCCGTCAAAACCAGTATATCCAGCTATCTCCTCTAATGTAGGAGTAAGCTCAAAGTCAGAGAAACGAAAGACATTGTGAACAGGGTCCCAAAAAGTTACTAACGCCGCAATCAGATCATCACGGGGTTTAACTTTCATAATATCCATGAGATTTTCCAAATGCTTGACGACCCATTTTTTACCATCTTCGCCTAATTCATACCACCACATTTGAAGTTGAAATAGAAACTCTTCTGTATTCGTGGATGGGGGGTTTTGTGTGGTGCTCATTTTGTATCTGAAATTTAATTTTAATAGAGTCAAGACTCATTTTGAAAATATACACTAAAAAAATCATTTTCAATTTTTTATTTATTAAATACCTTTATTTCAAGATTTAAAACTATTTTTTGGGAATTTTTAAAACAACCCACTTTATTCCTTGGTTCTCACCATGATTTCATTTAAGCTGGTCAACAAGCATGTTCGAGGCAAATGAATGCACAGGTAGCAAGTAGGATGCATCAGGATGGTCTTTTTATTTCGGGTTCACCTGTCCTAGACAGACCCAACCCCTGTGTTGAGTCTCCAAGGCCAAATGTACATGATGCAAATAGACGTTCCTACTAGGGATCCGGTACATGGCTGAGTTATTCTAGGTGAAAAACCTGAGGTTGATTGTTCTAAACCTGGCTTACCCAAACGGACAGTTTGAGCCGAAGCGGGGGCAACGTACCGGGAGCACGAAAGTCTACCCGGCCTAGTTACTTGTCCCAACTTCGTCTTATTTGGTATGACTTTAACAGAAAGGTGGGTCACGCGCACGTGTGCACCATAAATTTAGAAGACTCAGAAAGAAGGGGGTTTCGTAGCAGTTGTATATATTCATAATTCAAATAATATTAAAGCGGTAAAAGTGTCATTTAGCACATTGGGCATATATCATGTAAAAAAATCAGATAATAAATAAAGCCAATTATAACAGTTATTTTAAGCTTGAATTCTTAAACCCTGAACCAGTGGTTTTGGGTTTCACTTTTTTCCCCAGCAGAGTCGCCAGAACTGTCACACCTCCTTTTTCCGCACCCGCGGGGCGCTTAGGGAGTTTTCTCCAATTGAAGGACAGTCGAAACGGGATTTATTTCATTATTTCAGAGTCGCCACCTGGGAATTTTAAGGCGTCCCAAGTCACCGGTTTTAATCCCTGAATCGAGGAGAATATGACTCTGTTTGTTATTCTGCGAACCAGAAATCCTGAGTAAGGAATTCTGTTAATCCGGAAGAAGGTGTTAGGCATTTCCGAATTCCGTGGTTCTAGCACGGTCGCTCAACCGCTTTTATTCTTGGCTTAATTATCTTGATTTTACTAAATACGTTTTTATTGCATGATTTTACTACCGCTTTTACTTATTGTTTACAATTATATAAACGAATTACGCGTACGTATATTCGTATTATATACCTTTTATAATTACAGGGGATCGTGCCACGCATACGTGTACACAATAAAATTGACCATATTATATTTTTGTTAAAACTCATATGTTCAAAATTTAAAATAAAATTAAGAACATCGTCACCTTTGTATTTATACAATGAACTGCACATCTCGGGTTACATGAAATTATTTTGACATCCTCGGAGAAATCCTTTTTATTAAAATGTTCATTCGAAGTTGCGCGAACGCATAATTCGAATTGCTTTTAGAAATATAATCAGGTTACGAGAACGCATCCCTAATTACGCCAAATATTCTTAATGGTATTATGGGTTTTCCACGAATTGTTTATTATATCTACACATTTTATATGAAAATCCTGAGAAATTCACATTTAAGGGATGCCTTTAAATTCTTTTAAAAGGATTCACAATTTATTAAATATTGCCCGTCGATTATAATTTCCGAGTATAAATTATATTCATCCAAACTATTCAAATTCAAAGAAAAGAATAAAAATATGATTAATACTATTTTTAGCGAATACAACATATATATACACCAAAGAATGAATTGCATATGAAACTAAAAAAAATTGATTTATGAAGGGAAGAAGTATTTTTGAACAATTTTTCATTATTTTTATTTGGTGTAGATTCTATTTCTACTTACCATTGATATAAAATGTTGCCATTCATGCTTACACATAGCATCTCATTCTCATATGCTTGTTTTTTAATCCAAAATTATAATTGCTTAGTTAATTTGTTTAAATAATCAAATTGATGAGAAAGGGGTTATTATTCGAATTGATTCAATAAAATTGCATCACATGCAACGTAGTTGTGCGCTTAAACATTTATAATATTCTAACATCGTAACGAGCTATATCAACTCACCTTACTCATATGATTATATATATACCTGTCATCATGCCATATATGAACATATAACTTATATCAATCTAAACAAAATCATATTTTTACAAGATATACTAATAATGTAACTTCTTGATACTTCCATTCTACTTTACATTTAGCTAAAGACATTATGGGATGTAATCAATGGCCCCTTTTTTATGCCATATTCCCTATTTTGATGATTCCAATACAACTTATACTGAATGAAAATTCGAAATGAATAACTTCGCTATAACATTTATACAAGCTTCAAAAGGGAATACTTAACTAATGGTTATCGTATCAAGCGCATTGTCATATTAGCCCATACGAAACAAAACAAAAGTTTGAATTACTGAATTTAAACAAGTGGAAGACAAAAATTATAATTCTCAAACTTCATCTATTCATCATGTTGGATCTTTTCACCACATGATTTTAAAAGATATGTACCTGGAAATGAAGGTAGAAGGAGTAAATTTCAGCAGTAGCAGCAGTATCAAAATCAGCAGAATATACCAATAACACAGCAAGTCTGAACAAGACCCGTTAACCCAGATGAACAGTGACAGAAACTTGAGAAAAATTTCAGATTTGAACCGAACAATATCTATAAAACAGACCCGGACAGATTCAAGAAAAATGTGTTTTGATTTTTCTTTCTTCTTCTACCTCTGTTTCAGATTGTGTGTGTGTGTGTGTGTTCTCTCTTCAGCTTAATTCTCTTTCTTTTTATCTCACTCTATGTGTATTCTTTTTCTTCAAAATCTGAATTTCAAAATCAGTCCTCTAATCTCTCTTAAAATATCTACTCTCAAATCTCAATCTTAAAATCTGATCTCTTAAAAACTCTCTGAAAAAAACTGATCCAAAATCTGTCCCAATCCCCTCTATCTTATACAGGTCTGCCCTTCTTTTTAAGTGCTGCCTGGACCCCTTTCTTCCTTTAAAAAAATCAGAAAGTCCCATTAAAATCTGCTTTTAAATACTTTAAGTGATCTTATCCTGATTTTAAGCAGCCCCATTACCCTTTGTTTCCCATTATCACATTAAACTATAGCCATTAACATTCCACTTTCAGCCCACTATACTATCACATTACCCTTACTGTTCTGTCCTAGAAATGCCCCAGAAATCCTACTGTAATTACTGTTATTACTGCCTTTAAACTTAAATTCAGAATCTAACAATACAGATTTTAAAATCTGTTCAAACCTGATTATTAATCTGATTTAAGACAGCTACAACTAATTCTCTTAAGTTCTGGACTGAATCTTAACTGAGAATATACTCTTTCTAATACAATGGTATCTAATCAATACTTGTGAAATTGAGTTTAAACCTAGCATCACAATAACATTACACTGAACTCAGTACAATAATTCAAACTGAACTTCAGCTTTTGAACTAAGATCAAACAAACAGGAGCATTGTCAATATACTGACAATGCCCTGAAACTTAATGTTCAGGAAACAATATACATACAACAATTATTCTGACAGACTTATTGATTTACAAACAAGGGTGATTTAACTGACGAGTATTAACTTAAGCTGATTATCTACAACAATTGTCAACAAACAGTCTATAGAAACAGATTATTTCAATCAGTATTATCACAAACGGGAATTCATAATGTAACTAATCGACGAATTTAATCGAGTCGATTACACACATTGTGAACAAACATAACCAACAGAAACAATTCATTTATTTGATCAAACATACGGGTATGAGACAAAATGACAGAATTAATCAAACAAAAATATGAAAAATTAACAGGTTATTGCAACAAACAATTATTCATGTAGGAAACAAAAAGAAATAAGAAAAATACCTCTAAATCTTTAAATTCAACCAAACTCAAACTCAACTTGGATTCGGACTTTTTGAAATCAAACAGACCTTAGTCGAAGTATTTTCCACTGAAAATACTTCGACTAAGGTCGATTAAACCTCAATCCTTCGTTTGAATTGAAAAAGATTCCAAGATTGGAAAATTTAGGGTTTCAGATCTTGGATTTTAAATCCGAACATTTCCGGGTAGATTCGAAGGGAACCAAAGACGACACAAGGGTGAGGGAATCCTAGGGGTGATTTGGTGTTAGTTTAGAACAGATATGGGTGAGTTCATGTTTGGCTCGAATCTTCAAATGAAGATTCGAGAAGCTCTGAGGTGATTCGAGCCAAACAAACACCGGATCCATAACGAGGCAGGCTAGGGGGTGCTATGGTGTTAACCATGGCTTGGTTGATTTGGATCTGAGTTTGCCTCGAATCTTCAAATGAAGATTCGAGAAACTCCAGGGAGATTCGAACTCAATGGTTATCATATTCGGATAGAGGGTGGTCAGGGGGTTCAGGGGTGTTAAGGTGGTGACCGGCGGCGTTGTTGCCACCGGGTTTCAGGCGGTGGGGAATGAGGGCGGCTAGGGTTAGGGTGTGATTTCGGAGGGGATGATGAACAGTAGAGAGGAGGGGGGTGTTTAGTTAGGGGCCGGGGTAGGGGTTTGGGCCTTATATAGGGGTGGGGTGGATTGATCTCATCCGTTGGATCAATTAAGGTGCACGGTTGAGATCAATTCACTTAACCAAACGACATCGTTTGGTTTAAGTTGGGGGAAAGGGGTCAGCCCGGGGGTGATATGGATCGGGTTTGGGTGAATTACTGAGGCCGTTGGATCAAGATAGAGGAACGGTTCAGATTTGATAACTTAAAACGCCATCGTTTCATTTAAACAATGGCTGAACTGGACCGTTTGATTGAAACGAATCAATGGCCCAGATTTGAAGTATCCATACGGGGTCGTTTAGGTTTGTTCGAATTGGACCGGACATGGGGATGTTGGACTGGGCTGTGGGATTCACTTTGTAAATCCAGGCCCGATTTTTCTTTTTTACAACTTATTTCTTTAATTTCTAATTTTATAAAAATCTTAATTAAACTTATAAAAACAAAAATTACCCTTCCAAAGATATTAATCAATTATTTAACTCATAGGCAAAACATTAATCACGCAGTGGAATATTTAAAATAGAACAAATGCATATTTTTGCGATTTTATTTTGAATCAATGCATAATTAAATCCTAGATATGCATGCAACATGTATTTTATTTTATTTTTCATTTTATTATGACAAAGTAAACATTTACGGACATAACACAAATTTTTAACAAACACCACGCAAATTTTTTAAAAATTGTACACTAAAGAAACTTATTTTATTTTTTGATTTATTTTGGAATAGTTTTCGTGAGGCAAAAATCACGTGCTCACACTATGTTAGGACAATCCCGCATCATATGTCCAGGTTGTCCGCAAGAATAGCACGTATCAGAACCTCGATGGCACAGTCCAAATTGGGCCTTGCCGCACTAATCACAATGGGGTGTTGGGGGTTTCATGTGACTAGTATCCCTAAAATATTGCGAGCCTGATGCCTGCGAACTCTGACCTGGACCAGAATAGGTAAATCGATCATACCGAGGCCTCTGAAACTGTGGAGGATCACTAGCTACAAGTGGCACCGAACTCCTCGAAGGTTGGGGCCTAATACTACCTCTGAAGTCATTAGAATACCCTGCAAATCTCGCCCT
Organism: Nicotiana sylvestris; assembly: GCF_000393655.2. Lineage (NCBI taxonomy): Eukaryota > Viridiplantae > Streptophyta > Magnoliopsida > Solanales > Solanaceae > Nicotiana > Nicotiana sylvestris. The sequence continues at coordinate 59,091,858 of NC_091057.1, read as the reverse complement.
CTTATACTGGCCCCTATCCTGCTCCTTATTTGCCCTTTGCTGACGCTTACAATCCTCTAGGGTCTGGGCATAAGCATGAATACGAGAAATATCCAAGCCCTACCCCAAGGAGATTGTCGTGCACTCATTTATCAGGTGTGCTCCCAACCCGTTCATGAATAGATGCACTCTATCGCTCATCTCGAACACCATATGGGGAGTATACCTTGCTGAAGAATCAAAGTGCTTACTATACTCTCGCACACTCATATTACCTTGTCGAAGGTTCAAGAACTTATCATCTCTAGCTCGTCGTATCTCTACTAGCAAGTAGTGACGAAGAAAGGCCTCAGAAAATTCCTTGCACACAGCTGGAGGAGCGTTCGGACCCTTGGATCTCTCCCAACTATCATACCAGAAAACCACTAAATCCCCTAGCCGATAAGAAGCCAACTCTACTACCTCCGTATCACTACCATGCATAACCCGCAGTGTACGATGAACCTGGTCAATGAAGGTCTGCGAGTCTTCCTTGGGGTATGATCCACTAAACATTTGAGTTGAGCACTATATTCTGCCTCTGAGCTGAGCAGCTACCAAGCTAGTCAACAACTGCAAAGCACTCCATATATTCTGGTATGTAGTGTCAGATTGAGGAACTGGACGTGTTGGGTGCCTCCTAATATCCTCTGAAGGACATGGAGTAGATGATGTATGAGACGATATCTTACCCTGAGCCTCACTTTAGCCTGCTCTGGATTGAGGCACCTGACCGGTACCCCCTCCCGCAGCTGTATCAAGCCGTCTACTAATCGCTTGCTTCCTAGTCGAAGGTATCACTAAAAGAAAACAAGGTGAATATTGGAAACGAACATTTACAACTCAACTCTACACACGATCTAGATTCAGGGAGAAGGTAACAACCCTAGATGTCATGTAGCCTCTTGATTATAAATGTGGCGCGCTACACATACATAATCAAGACTCTACTAGACATGGTTCATAGACAATCCCTAGGACAGACTTGCTCTAATACCAAGTTTGTCACGAACCAAACTGTAGGATCATGACTAGCACTCGGGCCATACTTGCCGAGCACCAACGTACATTTCATCTAACCTTCCTTATTTTGTCTAAGGGCCGACGAGATTAATATAAATAATAGATATGAATCATGAACAACCAACAATGAAAGATAATGGCATGAACATACATAACATGGGATGACAAGACTGTCAAGAAACGATATATAAGGTACGAGCTACCACGCTGCCATGAAAGACCATACAAAAAAAATCAGCTGACAAGGCATACCAAATTATACATGTTGACGCCACTTGTATATGAGCCTCTAAAGGAATATAAGTGCTGCAACATTGCCGGAACAGGGCTCCGACATACCCATAATGTCTATAACAAAAATGCATACCAAGACCACGGCAAGTCCGAAGAAGGGATCTCGCTAATAACCGCTGAACTGGGTAGCCTGCTGTGGTGGAGGAGCTACGTCTACCTGTATATCAGGACCCGCAGCACGACATGTAGCATCCACAAATAAAAAGGACGTCAGTACAAATAAGTACTGAGTAATCAAGGCAGGAAAGCATAAGTATGGACGGTAATGTAAATAGGGATAGGGACTATACAACCTGCAACATATGGGTACCTCTGAGGGGCTATTGACATGAAATGCATGATACATATGTATATATACATAAACTTTTAAAACATACGCCTTTGTGGGCATCATCATCATCATATCGTACCCGCCCATAATGGTCTCGGTAAAAATGTACCCGGCCGTAATGGTCTCATTAAAAATGTACCCGGCCATCATAAGGCTCGGTAGAATCGTACCCAGCCATGTGGAGCTCAGTAAAACCCAACTAATTAGTGGTTGCACAATAGGTTCCATACCCGTCCGTCTATAGCGCGGCTCAGTAGAGTAAAATAGATACATATATATAATACATGTTGGACGCATTAGAATAATGAACCTTTCGGAGTGATGTATGGTCTGTCTCCTCTATACACGTAATTAGGACTAACTCTTCATCATGAATCTTATAAGAATCAGGAAGTACCAACAACATTGATAACATAAGAATAAGAGAAGCAACATCAACATTAATTGCTCCATAAGAACGGAAATAATGTAAGTACTTCTAGCTTCTAAGAGTAGAGTATCTTTGGAAGCTCGTTCATTACATTATGTACAATCGGAGTTGTGCAAAGGAAGGAAAGGGATAGCCTCAAATACCTTGTATATACTTCCCAACCTCAAGCTATGCAAATGTCACAACTCCTTAGTCTACAATAAGAGAAATGACACTATCATTATCATTTAGGCGTCGTAAATGTATCGACCGCAAGCTATTTTATGATGAAACGGACAACACCTCCCCTATTTATATGACTTTCCACAAGTCAAAATAATCACCAAACATCCGAAACAAAATCAATAATAACCATATTGAGCCTCCCAAAATAGTCCACCAAATAACAACATTACTACCAAGCCTTTCGATATATATTTCACAAGTTCTAGCTTCAATGACTTAGCCGCAACTTTGATAATCTTAAATACATGTAGGGTAGGAAGTTTCTTACTTTTAAACAGAAATAAAAACTCCAATTTGACCTTAATTGTCCACGAAATATCCCTCCAATGCTTCCATAAGAACAAGGAAGTGAAACTAGCAATCAATTAGGATTTTTCGGTACTAGAATCACTTTAGAAGATTTGAAATCACCTAGGGTTGATATTAAAAACTTGAGGGAGTATTTATAGAGCATAAATCTCTTAAAACAGCCTCCCACATGAGCTGGAACAACACAAAAATGAGCAACAACAAGAAAATTAAGAAACTTACTAGCTCCATGGGATTCCCGACACTTGATTTGTGTTGTTTGCACTTTTTTTGGGTCTTCGATCATGAGAGAAACTTGAGATAAATTTTTTAGGGTTCTAAGGTCTGAATAAACTGAAAAATAATGACTTAAAATGGGGTTGAGGCATATTATATCTATCCCTTCTCCGATATCGTATCGACGAATGGTTGAATGCGTTGTAAACTAGACTCATAGATCTTCAATTTGGCCGGTAGATCACCCCGTAATTCCATGTAAACTGTTAGAAAAACTTAGTAACATTTGACCTAAAGTTTAAGTAAAATTATGAACGTAAGTTGCGACAACTTTTGTCGACTTTTGTGTCATAACTCGTTTGACTTCAAGACTTATGATGTGGGTATTATATGATTCAAATACCTTAAAAACGACGGCTTGAATATATTAAGCACCTCTAGGTTTACCCAAAAATACGGGTTACAACATCCTTGATTCGTTTACTTCTAATACTTGTTAACCACATTTATACACCCATGTATCATTTAAGACTAATAGGATTAACTTCTTATACTCTCAAAGATAATCTCTTCTTATATTTACTCTGACTAACTTACGGCATGAACTAACAAACGTGAATATGGGTTGTAACAAAGGGCTCGTATCATTTCTCTTCGTTTACTTTCTAAAAAATAAGGGGACTATTTGTATACGGTTGAAACAGGGCTCACTCAGTGCATGACAGATCGGGACTGAAATGTGATGGGTTGAAGATTTACCCCGGGTTCTATCGAACCAAGATTCAAAGTCATAACATACATCTTCGAGATCACCGGAGCCCGTAACACCGAAACCGACCCCGAATCCCAATAAGCCTGAGGAAACATTATGGGACCGAATAACCGAATGTCGAAATATCCTCAACCGGTCAGATATCATGGCGGGAATCTTGGCATATAAAGGAGAGGTCGGTTAATTAGCAAATCATAAGATTCCTTACCTTTTATAAAATTGTATCTAAAGTAGGACTCCCCTACTATATAAAGGGGGTCTAGTTATTTGTAAGAGACATTGTAACACGCATCCCAAAGCATTATGATATTATTTTTTTCTACCAGTCATTGTTCTTATGTATTTGATATCATTTGGATCATATTCCATTCAAGTGAAACTTATTTCTCAAGGTTATAATAGTTCAAGTCATACGGTTTGAATTTACTTTATTGTTTTTGCTTTATTTATAATTCAATCTATCGTTTTGTGTCAGATTAATCCATGTATACTTAAACTCACTTATAGATTCAATTGTTATTCCATTCTAAGGGTAAACATATATATGAATAATTAATTATAAATCCAGTAACTAATGCGAGCTACGAGTTGAGTGATAAATTTAAAATTCATAAATTTTCAATTCTAACTCCGCTTATTAAAGTTGGAAATTCAACCACAGGCATTGAAAAATGATTCTTGCAGCACTGAGCTATAGCTATCTGAAATTCGCGGAATAGATCGATAATCATCATCATCATGGAGAGAATATGGGGATCCTCATCGCCAATTTCATCCAAAGGACTTACAGTACCTGTACGGACTTCCTTATATTCATGCACCAGAATACAAACATTACAGCATGCATGTATGAATATGCTTGATGTTGATTTGAAAGGAAGTTATAACTCTTTTACATATACACAAATAGCCGGTCGAATTCACTTTTACTTTTCTTAACAGGTATACATAAATTATAAATGTATATACATGATATATATGAATTGTACATATATTATTTATATGCCACATATTTTTAGTTTAAACAATTAGGTGAGCAGCTTAGGTTAACTCTTCTTTATTTTATGGCTGAATACATCTCCAGCCCCTTAAACTTGTCCCTTTTTTTCATTTAGGCACTTGAACTAAACCCGGTTCCTATTGAACACTTTATCTTGTTAAAAACTGTATCTATTAAACCCCTTACAAACAACCTACCCTAAAATCTAAATGCGTAAAGTATACATGCAGATGATATGGAATAAAACCAATAAAGAAAAGACACATCAGCAAAAACAATTGAAAGAAGAAAAAACGTGGATCTTCTTCTTCTTATTCAGGGAATACAACCCACATAAAAAACTACACAAACTTCTATGGTGATAAGTTTTGAGGCAACGATGCCACCGGTAAAGGCACTTGACGGTGCTGCATAAAAGGACCACAACCAACGACCTTCAGCCACACTATCGCTAATTAGAACTCCGCCTTCGGCATCCACCACCCCTGTTTTGTCCTACACTCGACACCACCTCCACCAAAAACAAATGCTCCCTCTAGCACTGATCACATCCCATTCAAACTCGTCTTCTATATTTACAAAAGTTGGGGCAATTTCAGAAGACCCAATTATCAAATTGCCACTTGACATATAAAATGTGAAGAAGAATCGATTATTAATGAGATCCTACTATCAAATAACTTTCTTTCAATTCTCCAATTGGGTTATTGATCTTCCTACAAAAAATGAATTTTTGATGTATCTAACTTGGTTCTTATTATATTCCAATTTGGTTTGAATGTGAAATATTGTTGAAATTGAATCCATGTGGCTTCCCCAATTCAACCTACACATTTGCATAATAAATTTTCCTGCTTTTGTCCTTTTCACTTTTTGCTTCTATGCTTTTAATTTTCTTGATGATCAAAAATGGTGATGGTGGAGTTGGACGGTAGTTTCCATTGTTGGTGGACAGTGGCCTTTTTGGTGGTTCAAAAAAATGGGAATAATGATTATAACAGTGGAGGTGGGCAAGATGGTGTTGGAGCTAGTGTTATGGAAGTGTAGGGATGCAGCAGATCGGAGATGGAGGAAGGAGAAAGAGAAACATAACTTCACGCTCTCAAAGAAGGTGAAATACACTCACTTTAACATTTCAGCAATTTGTGTTTAATTGATACCTTTTTAATTGAGTTCAGGTGTTCAATTAGGAACAAGATTTAGTTCAAGTGCCTAAATAGAAAAAAGGGACAAGTTTAAGGGGATGGAGATGTATTCAGCCTTTTATTATTGAAATTCGTAAAAGTACTTACCAATATCAATTTGGGGAGTTTAGTACTGATATGTCTTGTTTCTCAATAGCATTTTTTTCTTTTATGGATTGTACAAGAAAGTTTAGACGGTCTAAATCTAAATATGACTTGACTCACCAAATAGTAATAATGTCATTCTTTAAAATTAATGGAGTGGAAAACAGACATCCTTGTTAGTATTTCACAGCGTGACATCTGATAATGGGATGTGTATTTAGTTTATTATATTGATTCACTCAAATCTCGAAAAAGAATTTTCTTCTTTCTTTTTTCTATTAATTATTTTACCCATTCAAGAAAATTCTCTCCGGATTTCATTTTTTTTTTAAAAAAGTTGAGGTACATAATAATTCTGTTCATACGGGGAGTAAAATTAATCCAAATGGTGCATAACATGGAATCTAAGAAAAAATTGACAAAAGGTAAAAGAAAGTTATACTATTTGGTAGGTCCAAATCAAGCATCATTTCTAACCTTCATTTTTGTTCCCATTAATTTCCTACTCCCTTTTAACGTTGTTTGGATAGCAGCCCTTATACCCCCACTCCCCAAAGACCTTTTGTGGACCTAATTAAATGAGATAAAAAGACATCCTTTGTTCCTTATGCAAAAGTGGACAAAAACTTATCGGTCAAATCAAACTTTTGAGAAAGTGGAATTAAAATTTTAACCCCTGAGCTTTGCATTGCTAATTTGAAAAGGAAAAACAAGTGTCTTATGACTTCTAAACTTTTCATGGGAGGGTTGGATTCTTTCTCCATCCTAAAAAGTACACTTTCTGATCCCATTAATTGTCTTATCTTAACGACTAGCAAGCTCCATTAACATTAATTTTGAAGATGATTTTATGCACTTATAATGTATAGTGTTTTATACATTATCATATGATCAAGAAGATTTGCGAGAACAAGTAACTATTTGTATGGGAAACAACATCCTATGCCTCATTAAAATTTGAATAGAAGAAAATAATCCTACAAAAATATTTTTTATATTTTATATTTATTGAATTTTGTGCTGTGTTTTTCTCTTTAATTCCTGCTAAAAGGAATATATATTTAAGAAATTGTTATTATATTTATAGTAGAGAATGATATAATAATAAATATAAATGGACATAAAATTTATAATCAATTTTGAAGTGAGTCCGATTATTATTATTGTTATTATATAAATAGAAGAATTAACATAAATAGCCGCTTACCCATTTACTTAAACTAAAATAGCCGGCAGACATATAATATATGTATAATTCATGTATAATATGTGTATGATCATATATAATTGAGATGACCAAAAGGGTCATCTTTCGTTTTAGAATCCGATTATGTATTCCGAGGCCTTGAAAACATTATTTTCTTTCTCCTCGATTTGCGTGCGCAGTCCGGGCGTGCTTCCGGAAAGTCTTATATGAAAGTCTGAGAAAAATATTGAGTTTTGCCTTTAAAATTGATTTAAGTTGACTTCGGTCAATATTTTAAGTAAACGGACCCGGACCCGTAATTTTACGATCCCGAGGGTCCGTAGTAAAATATGGGACTTGGGCGTATGCCCGAATTTGAATTCCGAGGTCTCTAGCTCGAGAAATAATTTTTTGAAAAAAATTGTTAAACTGAAAATATAATAATTTATGGAAATTGAATAATGTTTGTACTTGTTGGTATCGGGCCCGTATTTTGATTTCGGAACCCGGTATAGGTCCGCTATAATATTTAAACTTTATCTGTCAAATTTGGTGAAAAACGGAAGTGATTTGACGTGATTCAGACATTTGGTTGAGAAAATAGGAAGTTTGAAACTATCTTAAAAATTTCATATGTTTTGGTGTTGAATTCGTAGTTCTAGGTGTTATTTTGGCAATTTGATCGCGCAAGTGAGTTCGTATGATGTTTTAAGACTTGTGTGCATGTTTGGTTTGGAGCCCCGAGGGCTCGAATGAGTTTTGGATAGGCAACAGAGTAAGTTTGAACGTAGAAATCTGCTGTTGCAGCTGATACCTGTAGCAAGCCTCTGATCTCGCAATTTCGAGATCAGGCTTCGCATTTACGAGATTCACAGTCATGGCAATTACGAGGTCTTTATCACAATTACGAAGAAGACCTGGGCCAGCTTAGTTCGCAATTGCGAACATATCTTCGCATTTGCGAAAAAGGTTTGGGAAGGGGTGTGATTGCAAATGCGATCCTTTTGTCGCATTTATGGAGGTTCCTGATCGCAATTACCATCATTACCTTCGCAATTGTGATGACAGCAAAAGTGTGGGGAACTTCGCAATTGCAATGGTTCTTTGCATTTGCGAGCTTCGCAATTGCGAAGCTCAGGTCGGAATTGCGAAGCTCAGGTCGGAATTACGACATCTGCAGCTGAGTAAAAACGGTCTTAGACATAATTTTCAATTCATTTCTCAAATTTTCAAACCCTAAGCTTTAAGAGGCAATTTTCGAAAGAGTAGTTCTTCCCCAAATCATAGGTAAACGTTTTCTAACTCATTTCTTTCAATCTATTTCATCTTTTTATTTTGTTTCTTACTGTGAGGACGGGAGTAAAAGCACGAAAGGTGATGCCGTGCAAATGATACTATATTATAATTTCTATTGGTTCAAAGCATGATATTTATTTTGCTTCTTTACTGAATTACTGTCAAAATTTGATGTTCCCCTCAGCATGTTTCTCCTTCCGGTTACGTTGTGTTAAATTTCTGTTGTTGCTATTTTCTCGTGTATGATTTAAATTGCACAGGTTTATATATTGTTGTCATGTCCTAGCCTTGTCACTATATCGCTGAGGTTGGGCTCGACACTTGCCAGTACATGGGGACGGTTGTACTGATAGTGCACTCTACACTTTCTGTGCAGATTTTGGTGCCAGACCTCGTGAGTAGAGTTTGGGTTGCTGCCTTCAGTCCCCAGGAGACCCAAGGTAGGTCTGTCGGCGTTCGCAGACCCTGGAGTCCCCTTCCCTCTATTTTAGTTCCTGTATTCTTTCATTCCGAAAAACATATGTATTTTCCTTTAAACAAGTATTTGTAGAAATTCTTGGACGTTCGTGGATTGTGACACCAGATCATTGGGGTAGTCGTGTTTTAGAGTTTTGAGCTGTGATAAAAATTTCCGCACTTATGTCTGATTAGCTTTATGTCACGATCCAAACCGATGGGCCGCGAAGGGCACTCGGTACCTTACTCAACCGAATACCAACGTAACATATCTTTCTTATTACATCATCATATATATGTGACATACGGGCCTAATAGGCCAACATAATTATTTATAAACTCAAAACATAGGCCGACAAGGCCGTACAATCTTTTACGTACATGACATATGTCTACAAGCCTCTAAGAGTACATATCATAAAGGTCGAGACAGAGTCCTGCCATATCAAACAATACACATCTAAATCATACTAACCAAACACGCAACTCTGAAGCAAATGGAGCACACCAACATCTTCCGCTGAGCTGATAGCCTACTTAGAGGGCTCTCGACTTGTATATCGGGACTTGCGGGCATGAAACGCAACGTCCCACGGCAAAAGGGACATTAGTACGAATAATGTACCGAGTATGTAAGGCACATAAATAAGTACATAAGAGACATGGAAGAAATATAGAGTACATGACTCAACCTGTAAGTCTGAATAACTTTGTAAATCATATATTACTTTTAGCGTCATGCATATGCGTATGAATATCATGTCGTGCATAGGTACATGTTTCATAACATCATCAGCCTCTGAGGGCATCCCATCATATCATATCGGCCACTGCGGGCAAAATATCATCGTATACCAGCTGATCAGGTGGTTGTGCGTATATAATGCCATAACCTCTTCCTATATCCCATATATATATATATATATATATATACATATATACGCGTATATAATGCCATTTGAATCATATTTCAGCTACTGTGGGCAACATCATCATCGTATACCAGCTGATCAAGTGGCGGTGCATATATAACATCGTAACCTTTTTCCATATCCCATATACATATATATACATACATATATACGCGTATATAATTCCATCTGGTCATGGGTCAATGCACATGAATGCAATGCATGAAAATTATTGTTAATAAAATCTTTCGGAGCTTCATAAGACCATTTTGCCTTTGAGTAATATCATAAAGTAAACTCTTTTCAACTTTCGTATTTTTCTGAGACCCATGAACAGATGATAAAATATTATGACACACGGAAATTCGAGAACATAGATATCTCTAATACTTTTATGAATAGAGTCATTCATGGAATTTGTGCATTTGTACGTTTCGTTCGTATCGTATGGATCATGCCAAAAGAAAGAAGGGATAGCCTTAACATACCTGGAGTGGGGAAAAATTTGTATGATATTCTTGAAAAGGTTGCACTGTACTTTCTTAGGATCACAAAATCTCGCGTTGCTAATGTGCTAAGAAATTTCGTCGAAATTTCTTTGTTGCGAGACTTTTGTTAAAAGATTGTTGGATGCAGTTGTAGCGTCTTGTTTGGATATAAATTGAATTTGTATTTGGAAGAAATCAGACTTGCAATGTCTAGGAAACAAAACTTGTAAGAATTGCTAATATCTTTGATTGTAGTACTTTAGTATATTAAATTTAAGGATTGAAGTGTTTCTTTAGAAAGAAACGTATTGAAAGATGATGACAAAGGCTAACACCCCCACCCTCTCTTCTGATTGTAGTCTTTTATGTGGAAAAGATTTGAATTGAAATGAATGTGTAACAATTACATAGTTGCCACCTAATCAAATTTGTTCAAGAGTCACTCTTTTAATATGTAGAATGCTGCCATGTTTTGGGTTAATCTTATCTAATATATCCCCAATTAATTAGGTAATGTCCCATTGCCCAGTAATTAATCAATTAATCATAAAATTGAAAATTATTCTCACTTACTTAAAATACTACTCACCTTTCACATACCTTATACACCTTACTATCATGGCCATGTAGTACCTTGTATGGCACTAATCCATAAATACTTGTATATTAGCTCGGGCCATATTTTTTCCCAAAATGCCAACCTTTGACAGAATTCGTTTTCTTAGACTTGCTTCCCCTTTCACCTTCTTGAATTTACTAATTACTTGTGAAATAACATAATCCTTATAATCCTCAAATAATATTTTCCTTGGACTGATATCAATTACCTTACGACAAATTTCACGTAAAATACTGTAACATACAACATCGTCGTAACTTATTACTGCAAAACGTAACATCACCGTAATGTAATACTGTAGGGTACAACACTATCGTAACTTAATACTGCAGGACGTAACATCAATCGTACTATATTACTGCAGAGGGTAACACCATCGTAACATATTATTGCAGAGCATAACATCGTTGTAATATAATAGTGCATGATGTAATATTGACGTAATATTGCGGGGGCGTAACATCATTCCCCTCTTTGGAACATTCGTCCTCGAATGTTGACTGATGCTCTTATCATTTTCGTAAGTTATAGCTCTTGTGAATACCTTAATACTCTTCTTGCCATTTAAGCAGTTGCTCTGTGAATAAATCCAAAGTCCAGGGTATTCCCCCCTTTAGTCTTTTTGCTCGTATCATGACCTGTGGTCGAAATCTTCCTAATCTTGCAACAGCTGTTACCTCCTGTCATGCAGTCTGTATGACCCTGGCTTTGTAAGTGCACTTATGCGATTCATCTTTCCTTTTTTCCTTTTTTATTTTTGTCAATCTCTAGGCCTTACTTCGTATATACAAGGCTTAATAGGATGCCTCTCTGGGCCTCTATATGTATACTGAAGTCCTTTGCTCGATACTTTGTAAAACTTGCGAATATGGCCATATCATATTTCATAGATATGATTATCCATTCATATGACTTTACTGCATTTACATGGGTTATACTATACCACAATTTTTACTTCAATCTACCTCTACTGAGGTATGCTTACCAAGCTCCCAGTTACTTTTGTTGTCTATCCTTTAGGTATAAATCTCAATCTTTCAATGCTTCTTCATTACCGTTCGTCTTAAAAATGGTGGCTTAATCTCATCTCATACTTTGTGACTTTTGTCCATCCATTATTAATTCACCTCAGTATTAATCTACAATATACCACTGATAACTTGAAACTTCTTACGTCATACCTTGCCACTAGGGTTTACGTTCCATCGAGGAATATTTGAAGTGATTTTCCTGATCCACTTAGGGGTGATACTATACTTCAATGACCGTATTTTATAGCATCCCAATGTGATTCACTTATGTGGGTATTTTAATCTCGTACAATCCATGAAATCCTTTTCAAATCATTACTCACTCGAAGGCCTAAACGTCATCCTCTATCCATCACAATTACACTGTCATTGTACTATCTGGACAACATTCCATCTTTTCTAAATACTACTAGTCTTAGACTCCTTTGAGTTCATTCAGGCTATACTGAGCTTTCTATAACTTAGAGAAACCATCAGCTCTTCTTGTTTTCATGGGCTTAATCCCGAGGACTTATCCATTCTCATCACTTTCTCACTCGCTTTTTCTTATCCTTACTCATGTCTTCCTAAAACCTCGTCGCTCTACCATACTTTAGCTTGCAACCTATACATACCCATTTATACTACTTACAACCTTTCTTCAACTTGCTTGCACCATAGATTTCCTTGTGTTATTCCGGAACATCAAGTGAGACATCACTGCGTCTCTAACTCTTCTATACTCTTTTAACTATACCTCTTGATACGTAGAAACCATAGGTTGGAAGATATGCCACTAAGGATGCCACTATCATTCCTGGATATTGAATCCTCATGCTTATAACCTTCTATCCGAAGTATGGATTATTCACAATTTTCTGCATTTGAGTATCTCATACGTTGTTCATTTTTACCTTACTTACTTAAAATCTCGTATCATATCTTCTATCTATTTCATAACCCCCCTTCCACCAAGGTGTAATTCACGTCCATAACTTGAAGCTCTATTATAATACTCGCACCTCTGGTACATACATAATCCGGTGGGATTTGTCAACAAATATGCTGCCTGGATAATGCTCCAAAATATTGAGTGTATCCATAATGTACTAACTCTAGATCATTGATCGAATAATTCTTTCGTTCTATCTTAGCTTTCTTTCAATGTAAGCTATTACTTTTCCTGTTCTTTCTGCCCCCTTGTTGCATCCATACTTAGCTCATCTTAGTGCCTACACTTGCTAAAGTTTTCATACAACTTAGATGATCTTGAATATTACTTTTAATTCTTACTTCCCGTTCATTAGCCACGGTAGGTGCCACTTTCCTTTGGAATACTTATAATGTTGTTGCGAGATTGTTGTTACACGACCATTTCCTCTTTAGGTCATTGTGCTTAGGTTGAATCCTTCTTTTATCTCCTTAGCTAGTCTTTCGTTGTAGTACTTAGGGAGAACCCTTGACTCTTGTAAAGCTTGTATGGTTGCTTCTAAACTGATATTTTGACTGCCTTCCTAGTGGAACTTTCTTTTATCCCTGTAACACTCATACGGTACCTTTAACTACCACGACTCTTGTTTGAATATATCTCATGTATTATAATAATATTCTTTGAGGCTGAATTCTCCATGTTGGGTTCTACTATGTTTATCTTACACGATATGATAACTCGTCTGTAACCTCCTGTTTAGCCATAACTGGGATCTTCCTGACCAATTACTAACTACTCCTTGGCCCATTCTCATATCAATATTCTGCATAATCTTTCTTAGGTTATTTCCTTGTCTTAACTAACCTTACGTACTGGCTCCTTATCAATCAATAACATCCCGTGGAAGAACCGTTACTTCCTTTCTTTTTTTTGACGTCGTACTTACATAACGTTCTGGAATCATATCATATCTGTAACATTTGGATAAGTGCCGTCTCATTCCTCTTTCATTTATCGTATTCTTTCTTTACCATTCCATAGTCACTAGAACTACTTAATTCTGACGTATTGCCACGTCACTCTATAATCCCCCCTTTAGGGGTGTACTAAGAGCTGAAGCCACGAGGATCTACCGATAGATGTTTTACCTCTTCATCTTTGGCGTCGTTTCTCAACATTAATGATACTTACTTGCATTGCGGCAATCCTTATGTATCAAAGATGACAAATCCCCTTACTTGCGAGGGTGACACTTAATGTAACTGGTATATACGGTCCCTTAAGCTTAACTTTGCTAACATTGCTTGCTTTAGGGAAGCGTCTTCCTGAATGACTATTCTCTAAATTTCTCATGAACCTTCTTCTGTTGTCCGTCCTATTATTGCTGGGATGTGATATGAAATTCTCATGATGCTGACTATTACCAAATCACTCAGTCCCTAATTCATATTTAGTTTATCTTATTCACCAGCCCATATTGGTTTCTATTACTCTGGGGTCTAACTTTTCCTCTTGGTAATCGTGCTAGAGTTGCGGACTTATTTCTCGAAATGAGCACATAACTGTATGGCCTATAATCTTTTGTTGTCTTAAGGCCCATCACCTTTCGTCTCTTCCTTCATTTGACTATAGGTTTTGTAACACTCTACCATTTTCATCCATGTATCACACCTTATTCATAATGCTTCCTTATGTCTATTCTCATTACTCTGCTAATATTTCTGCATATCCCTTTTCTTGTGAAAACTTCAATACGACATTCTTTCGCTTTTAGCTTTCCTTTGCTCCATCCAGTGGCTCCTCAAGTTTCTTAACGTTCTCACTTTACTAGGGACGCGAGCCACACCAAGGTAATATTTATCCCTTCAAGGCTTATAGTGCATGTCTTTGTAGTACTCATATCTAGCTGTACTATTTTAGGGTGCATCATCGAGGTGTCTCACAGGGAGATCCTTTACCACGTTTGCACTATCCTTCGGAAACGTCAACTAACTCTACCAATGCATCCACTATTTTAAGTTACTATATCCCAGCCAGATCCTGATAACTCATCCTTTTCTTAAACTATGTCTATTAGCCCCCATAGGGAATATCTGGAATGGGTGTGACCAATTGTATATACCTCTGTTACTATTAAATATAACTCAAAAAGCTTATGTTCCTCTGCCTGAATTATAAACACTGTTAACCCTTGTTAACTGAGCGCCTCGTACCCTTCTTTATCTTGCTTCTTTTACTTGTTGAAACTTGTATTTATCTTCTTAATTTCTCAAAGTCTTTCACCATAAAGGTGGATAGGCATTCTTGCCTTAAGGTTTCTTATCAAGAGGTTTACACCTTTTAGTACGTACATGATCTGCTGAAGACCTCACATTTACTTATCATAAGCATGATACAAAGTCGAGTTCCTCTAATTCAACACTTCTACGGCTATATCTCTTATCGATCATTTTTCTAAAGGTAGGCATCGTCTTATTACAAATAAAAATAGAAGTTCAGGACATGAATTCTTATAAGTGAGCTCTACCACACGATCAATAGCAAGGAGAAGAGTGACAGTCTTAAATGCCGTATGGCCTCCTGCTTATAAGTGTGGTGCACGACACACCCATAAACAAGACTCTACTAGACACGGCTTGTAGACTTCCTAGGACAGAACTACTCTGATACCACTTTTGTCACGACACAAACCGATGGGCCGTAACGGGCACCTAGTACCTTACTCAACCGCGTACCAACGTAGTATATTTTTCTTATTACATCATCATATACATGTGACATACGGGCCTAATAGGCCAACATAATTATTTATAAACTCAAAACATAAGCCGACAAGGCCGTACAATCTTTTGCGTACACGACATATGTCTACAAGCCTCTAAGAGTACATAAATATCATAAAGGTCGAGACAGAGTCCCGCCATACCAAACAATACATGTCTAAATCATACTAACCAAACACACAACTCCGAAGCAAATGGAGCGCACCAACATCTTCCGCTGAGCTGATAGCCTACTAGGAGGGCTCTCGACCTGTCTATTGGGACCTGAGGGCATGAAACGCAGCGTCCCCAAGAAAATGGACGTCAGTACGAATAATGTACCGAGTATGTAAGGCACATAAATAAGTACATAAGAGACATGGAAGAAATATAGAGTACATGACTCAACCTGTAAGTCTGAATAACTTTGTAAATCATAAATTACTTTTAGCGTCATGCATATGCGTATGCGTATGAATATCATGTCGTGCATAGGTACATGTTTCATAACATCATCAGCCTCTGAGGGCATCCCATCATATCATATCGGTCACTGTGGGCAAAATCATCATCGTATACCAGCTGATCAGGTGGTGGTGCGTATATAACGCCATAACATCTTCCCATATTCCATATATATATATATATATATATATATATATATATATATATATATATATACATATATATGCGTATATAATGCCGTTTGAATCATATTTCAGCCACTGTGGGCAACATCATCATCGTATACCAGCTGATCAGGTGGTGGTGCGTATATAATGTCGTAACCTTTTTTCATATCCCATATACATATATATACATACATATATACGCGTATATAATGCCATCTGGTCATGGGTCAATGCACATGAATGCAATGCATGAAATTTATGTTAATAAAATCTTTCAGAGCTTCATAAGACCATTTTGCATTCGAGTAATATCATAAAGTAAACTCTTTTCAACTTTCGTATTTTTCTGAGACCCATGAATATATGATAAAATATTATGACACACGAAAATTCAAGAATATAGATATCTCTAATATTTCTATGAATAGAGTCATTCATGGAGTTTGTGCATTTGCACATTTCCTTCGTATTGTATGGATCATGCCAAAAGAAAGAAGGGATAGCCTTAACATACCTGGAGTGGGGAAAAATTTGTATGATATTCTTGAAAAGGTTGCACTGTACTTTCTTAGGATCACAAAATCTCGCGTTGCTAATGTGCTAAGAAATTTCGTCGAAATTTCTTTGTTGCGAGACTTTTGTTAAAAGATTGTTGGATGGAGTTGTAGCGTCTGGTTTGGATATAAATTGAATTTGTATTTGGAAGAAATCAGACTTGCAATGTCTAGGAAACAAAAACTTGTAAGAATTGCTAATATCTTTGATTGTAGTACTTTAGTATATTAAATTTAAGGATTGAAGTGTTTCTTTGAAAAGAAACGTATTGAAAGATGATGACAAAGGCTAACGCCCCCCCCCCCCCCCCCACCTCTTCTGATTGTAGTCTTTTATATGGAAAAGATTTGAATGGAAATGAATGTGTAACAATCACATAGTTGCCACCTAATCAAATTTGTTCAAGAGTCACTATTTTAATATGTGCCATGCTGCCACGTTTTGGGTTAATCTTATCCAATATATTCCCAGTTAATTACGTAATGTCCCGATACCCGGTAATTAATCAATTACCCGCAAAATTGAGAATTATTCTCACTTACTTAATATACTACTCACCTTTCACATATTTTATACACCTTACTATCATGACCATGTAGTACCTTGTATGACACTATTCCATAAATACTGGGTATTTTAGCTAGGATCGTATTTTATCCCAAAATGCCAAACTTTGACAAAATTCGTTTTCTTAGACTTGCTCCCCCTTTCACCTTCTTAAATTTACTAATCACTTGTAAAATAGCATAATCCTTATAATCCCCAAATAATCTTTTCCTTGGACTGATGTCAATTACCTTACGACAAATTTCAGGTAAAATATTGCAGGATGCAATATCGTCGTAACTTATTACTGCGAAACGTAATATTACCGTAATGTAATACTATCGGGTACAACACTGTCGTAACTTAATACTGCAGGACGTAACATCAATCGTAATATATTATTATAGAGGGTAACACCATCGTAACATATTACTGCAGAGCATAACATCGTCGTAATATAATACTGCAGGACGTAATATTGACGTAATATTGCGGGGCGTTACACTTTAATTACTATTATTGCTGTTTTGGGTTAATGATTAATATGTTAGAACCGTAACTGTTAGCTTGCCTAACATTCAAGATTTAGGCGTCATCACGACCCCAACATTGAAAAATCCGGATCGTAACAATAATTAATTTATTATTTTATGTATATCGACTAGAAAAAGTAAACACTAACTCTAGTCGCCTACTTGTGTAAGGATTCAATATCAAAATTTTCACTCAAATAAACGTGGTCCAAGCCGTATTCATTGTCGAAACACTGGATCCACACATAATAAGTATTTTAATGTCTCACATCATATTCAAGTCCATTTAACTCGCAATGAATTAAGTGGAATTTTCAGAAACTACTATTGTTTAGTGGCTTTTAACATCCTATAACTATTATGTACTTTATTACTTCTTTTAGCTACTATTCAGTTGTTACGGTAGTATATTCACTGTATTCGCGCTGATATATTCATGAATACAGCAGCAAATTCCGCCTAAAAATTAGAGTAGTCCAGCGGTACGCGCATGTATTCACATGTATTCGCACCATCTATTCAGGAATACGACAACAAAAAGTGCCTAAAATCAGGGCAGTCCAGCTGTACACGCATATATTCACATGTATTTGCGTTGCTGTATTCATGAATACAATAGTAAAAAATGCCTAAAATCAGGGTAGTCCAGCTGTACGCACATGTATTCGCGCCATGTATTCATGAATACAGCAGCAAAAAGCGCCAAAAATCAGGGCAATCCTGTTGTACGCGCATGTATTCACATGTATTCGCGATGTTGTATTCATGAATACAACAATAAAAAGGGCTAAAATCAGGGCAGTCCAGATGTATGCGCATGTATTCACAAATATTCGCGTCATGTATTCATGAATACAGTAGCGGGAATCACCTTAAAAATAGGTGTGTCCAGCCGTCTTAGAGAGAGGAAAAACATAAATAACGTACTTCATGCCTCAATGGTAGTATATACCATAAATACTTATTTTGCTATAAAATATAAAAGATAGCTATAGAAAATGATATTTTAAAGTCTTAGAAAGTAAAATTTCCATGAATTAATGAGACTTTACAAAGCTCTTATTCTAATTCAAGAGCAACAGTCCAAATCTTTAAGGGGGATAAAAAAAAGAAGCTCGTGCTTTTGAATAAATCAAGTTCTTTGTTTCTTGTGGCATATTGGGACAGTCAAATTAATAAGAATAGCTTCTACATATGAGGACAGCCACACGAGGCATTTGATGTACTTACTCTCCTCTTATTCTCGGTATCTTAGTTTCTTATCCTTTTGTACTCTTCCGAATGACCAAAAGAAGAAAAGAACCAATCAAAAGTTGATTGAGATGGAAGGAAATTATTTCACATTTTTACCATTCCCATCAAAGGAAGCAACAATTTAAAGTTCAAACTATCTTTTTGCCAGTCTCAATCTTAAGAACAATAATGGCATAAATTTGCCATGACTATCTAACAAACTTTTGTTTTTCTTTATTTTATTTTTTTGACGATTATATTATTGTGGTTCTGCTGTTATTATTTTCACGATTATTATTTCATTGGCAGGTTTTTCTAGGATGGCAGTGTCCGTCGTTGATCGTCGGCCAGTGAAGGGAGCTGGTAAAGCCGATTTATAGGTCACTAACTTGAATAAAATTTCAAGAAAAATAATTTAAAAGCTCAACAATAGTTCTGTACCACAATTCGAGAAAAGATTGAATAACAATTCACAATTTGCAATAAAAAATATTCTTCTCAGACACATCAAGAATATAGACAAACATAATGGTTGCATAATTGTTTATCCTTTGAATGTAAAAGGGTCATGTAATTTTGTCTATTACGATAGGCTGATCTGTATCAAAAGTAATGGCAGATTCTAAAATAATTGTCTTCTTCAACATTGATTAAGCACTATAAGTTTGTTTACATATGTGGCAATTCTCAATCTGTAAATTTTGAAATTTATTGTTTGACCGAAGCTACTTATTTGTTCTTTTCTTAAGCATTTCTGGAGTGGTATTTCTTGGAGATGTTGAGAGTAACTCTCTATGTTTGGGAATGTTAACGATTCTTCCTACACTACGTTTCTTTTATGACGTTACTAATTGCCTCAGAAATATAGTTAAGCCTAGTTCCTTGAATAGTTGTAAAACTTCTATTCTCTAGCTTCATAACTCGCTCATAACTTTCATTTTGAACGTTGTGAGCTCAATGCTTATTCAATATAGACTTGGGCTTGATGCCCCCGAGTCTTAGAATATATTACTCAGTATGTCATATACAGTTTAAATTTCAGTATTCATAATCAGTTCAAGAATACATGTCTCAGTCTAGTCCCATTTAGTATTCCAGTATTATGTTACCTAGTATGATCCAATATTCCAGTATCATGTAACTCAATGTGATTCAGTATTTCACCATCATGTATTGCAGTATGATTCTCTGTTTTTGATTTTAGATTCCTGAATGTTGAACACCTGTATTTGGGCCTGCGGCCGTAGTTTATATGCTTTATGCATACTTGGGCCTGAGGCCGTAGTTTATGCTTTATGCATGTTTGGGCCTTAGGCCGTAGTTTATGCTTTATGCATGTTTGAGCCTAAGGCCGTAGTTTATGCTTTATGCATGTTTGGGCCTGAGGCCGTAGTTATGTATATGTATACTTGGGCCTAAGGCCATAGCTTGGGCACATATATATTGGGCCCGAGGTCATAGCTTATTTAGATAAATAGGTTATTCATCATTCAGAAGAGGGAGTATTCATAACCTTATTTCCTTTGTTCAGTTCAATTATCAGTTATCATTTCAGTTATTAGTTATTAGTTATCAGTTAACATTTCAGTTATCAGCTATCAGTTATTAGCTATCAGTTATCATTTTAGTTTCAGTTTCAGTTTCAACAGTTATCATTTCTATTATCAATTATCAATTCTCAGTTATCAGCTCAGTATTAGTTTCAGCATTTGTAGTTCTTTCTTTAAGTTGCTTTACATACTAGTGCAATTCAAATGTACTGACGTCCCTTTTGCCCGGGGCTTGCATCTCACAATGTAGGCAATGATTCAGAGCACTAGGATTCTCGTACCAGCTATTTGGTGATCCCCAGTTCTTTCGGGGCATTATCATTACTTTACAGTCTTTTAGTATTTACATGCAGTCAACATTTTTAGTACTTCATTAGAGGCTTCATAGACTAGAGTAACAGCTAGACAGAGTCACAGACTTTTCATATTAAGCTATGTTGACTATAAATATGTTTCAAAATTATTTTAGTATTTCTGCACTTTGATTTATATCATTCAGACTTTCAGTATATCAGCATGTGTTAGTTTATCTTCCGCATTTAGTATGTTATGATATCACATGATGATTCAGCCAGCCAGTTGGTTCGGTCGGTCACATATAGTCAGGTACCGAGTGCCGTGTTACGTCCAGGTCCAGGTTCAGGGTGTGACAGCCTAGCCGATCGGGTCGTGATCGGACTCCATGCTACACACATGGTGGTATTGTGCTGATATTGAAACCAAAAAGTGAGAATAAAATTGTGACTGAGGTACATGTCTCAAATGAGGCAACCTAGCCAATCGGGTCGTGATCGGACTCCGCTCAAGAAAGCGGTGGTATTGAGAATAATGATGCAACAATATGAAATGTCCCAACCTAAAGTTATGGAAATTATGTGAAAGCTATGTGAACCCTTTTATTTGACGACATGGTGATTGTTTGAAGCTTTTGTTAGTCCTTATGATTTCTTTATTCTTGTATGGTTGTTCTTTCTAATAAGATGGTGTTTAGTTATACATACTAGTACTATTCCATGGTACTAACGTCCCTTTTGCGGGGGGCGCTACATCTTTTGAATGGATGTAGGTGGTGTCACACCTCCTTTTTCCGCACCCGCGAGGGTGCAAGGGAGTTTTTTCCAATTTAAGGATAATCGAAACGAGATTTATTTATTTATTTCAGAGTCTCCACTTGGGAGATTTAGGGTGTCCCAAGTCACCAATTTTAATCCCGAATCGAGGAAAAGAATGACTCCATATTACAGTCTGCGTACCAGAAATCCGGATAAGGAATTCTGTTAACCCGGGAGAAGGTGTTAGGCATTCCCGAGTTCCGTGGTTCTAGCACGGTCGCTCAACTGTTATATTCGGCTTGATTATCTGATTTTATACAAGTGTGAACTTATGTGCAAAATTTAACTTTTAACCGCTTTTATCATTTACTGTTTTTATCAAGAATTGCAACGTTGTGAAAATGTATCTCGAACCGCGTTACAATCAATGTACCCGTGGTCGTCGACACACTTTGACTCCGTTGAGATTTGGATTTGGGTCACATCAATGTGCACCCGAGTTTAAGGAAATTAAATTATTAAAGGCGCGCCTAAAGCGACTAGCGTATTTATTTTGGGTAGGACCGTGGAATTTTACTAAACGGTCCATCCCGAAGCCTAAACAATTTTTAAAGCAATATTTATTGAGGGCCCCGCAATTTGTATTTTTATTTGGCGAGGCTCACCTCGTTCTTTATTTCTAATGAATTTGCAACGTCATGGACATGCATCTCGAACCACGTCACAGTCAATGTACCCGTGATTAGAGAGGCATTTCGAATCCGTCGAGATTTGGATTTGGGTCACATAAATGTGCACCCGAGTTTAAGAAGGTAAAGTTTATTAAAGCGTATCCTAAAGAGACTAACGTGTTGTCATTTTAGGAAGGTTGTGAGATTTGCTAAACAACCCGTCCGGGAAACTAAATGCTTCAATGATTTACATTTAACAAGGGCCCCGCATCTGCGTGTTTTGTTTATTTTCATCGAGGCTCATCTCGTTCTTATTTTAAAAGGATATCCTATAGCAACTACGTTTCTTGTCGTGTTCGTCTTCAAGCCGAGAGTGTACAAATGTGTACCTGGAAATGGCAGTACAAGATGAAAAGAAGTAGGAGTCAGCAGCAATAATACCACGGCAACAGCAGATTCAGCAACACCGCAAACCAGTAACAACCAGTAGAATAACCCAGTAACAGTTTGAAAACTCAGCAATACCAAAATGCAATCACAGTCAAAGCAGATGAGAGAAAAGATACAAGATGCAGTAGTTTAATGATTTTTGAATAACACTCGAGAAAAGCAAACAGAAATTATTCGAGTGAAAGTTCAAATTGCATTTCTCTTTTACTCTCAAAATGTTTCAAGTCTGTCCGCTCTCAAGTGTAAAAATCTGTTTTCTTTTAATGTTCAAATCGGGTCCTCTTCCCTCTAATTCCCCTCAATGTTCCAGTTTTAGTACTAATTCCCGTCCCCCTTTTTTCTCACAAATCTTCTTCAAAACTCAGTTCCCTTAATGTGTCAAAATGACCCTATATATATAGCAAGACAAGTCTTCAATTCCCAACCCCAAATTATTCCCCCAATGACATGCTTTGTCCCCACTATTAAATGTCTTCTTTATTTTAAACTTTGTCCCCCATGCCTACATTAAATAAATACATCCACCACAACCCATTACAATTTGTCCCCCATGCTTACATTAAATAAGTACAATATTCCCTCCCATTATAATTTGTCTTGTCCCCCATTATGTTAAATAAGTACATCAAAAACCACCCCATTATATTTTGTCCCCCATGCTTAACATAAAGAATCAAAATAATGTTCAATTACCAAAATACCCCTCCGACCTTATTGCAATTACCATTCTACCCCTGAATGCAATGCAATTTACCAAACTACCCCCATCAGCTCTAAACACTCAATTAATCATAACTTAACCAAAATATAGCCAAGATGACCAATTTCTCAACAATCTTCAACAACAAATTATACGAACACGATGAACAACACAACTCCAAATTAATGGGAATAAATCAACCATATCGGGAACCAATCCTGGTTAATTTAGACCATCAATGGATGAACAAAGAGACAACAATACAAACAACAATATGCATGATTCAAATTAAATCAACAAATCACAAACAAACATAAACTCACATTAAATCACTGGATTTAAACATGAACTTCAAACCAAGACGAACATGAATTAAATCTATTTTTAAGCAACAAACATGACGGATTCACATGACTCAAACAACACTAATAATTTCTGGAAAATACATAACAACATGAAACAAATTGAAGAAATAATTAATTAAATTTCAATTTGAATCTAACAAACATTAAACGAACAAATATTCACTTACATAATAATACAAACATGAAATAAACATGAAAAACAACTAATTAAACTTCCATTTTGAAATCTGAAAATTAATTCAACAAAACATATGAACATGAACAAAACCAAAAATCAAATATCTAACCATAGACATGAACAAACATTTGCCGATTTTAGATTCGAAAATATCAAAACAAAATACGGACAAAATAAAACTCAAAATCTACTAACCGGATCGACACGAATATGTATGGACTATTTCAACAAACCTCGAATGGGAATAAATCTGTCCGTACTCAACGACGAACTCAACTACGAGCTCACCTCCCTTTTAAACTTGACGAACTCAACTAAAACTCGACCAAACAGTGATGGAGATGGCGATTTATGGCTTAACGCAGCAGTCATGCAAGCATCCCCAAGAAGAAACGAGCAGCTAGCAGCTCGAAGGAAGGAGAAGAAGCAGCGGCGACGTCGGGGCAGTAGATGAAGCAGCAGCTGCGGCGAGGCAGCGATGGCGACGAGAAGAAGTTGAAGTGAAGCAGCAGCAGCTGAGGCTTGTTTTGTCCTCACGCTGCTCGACGTGCACACTGTACAGTAGGGTCATTTGGCTGGGAGCAGCTGTTCGTCGAAGGAGGAGGAGAAGCGTCGACGAGCCTCGATGAAGGCAGAAACAGCAGCAACCCGGGTTGTTTGCTTAAGCTTCTGCTTGAGCAGCGGCAGCTGCGGTGAAGAAGAAGGTTGACGCAGTAGCAGCTGCGTGATCAGCAGTAGTGACTGGCCATGGCGAGTTGTGCGACGAGGAGCAGCAGCCATGGATGGGCTGTTGCGTGTGTGCGTGTGTGTTTTGTTGTGTATGTGTGCATGTGTGTGTGTTGTCGATGTGTGTATGTGTGTATTGTCGTTGGGGAGGCAGCCATGGGAGCTGCTCGTGTGGAAGGGGAGGTAGCCATGGTTGGCTTGGGGTGTTTGGTATTTTGGAGAAAAAGAAGCCAAAAATGGGGGCGGATGTTTTTGGTCTTTTTTAGGGTTTTTTGTCTTCTTTCCTTTTGTTTTGTTTTTGTGTTGGACAAAAATGAAGAAGGGGTGTTGGGTCAATGGGTTAATAGGGAGGACTGGGTCGACCCGATCTGAAGTGGACTGGGTCATGGAGAAGATTGGGCAATTATTTGGGCCTGAGGTTGAAATTTGAAGAAGTGGCCCAATCCGATTTTTCTTTGTATTTTTATTATCTTTTCTTCTTTTATTTCCTAAAACTAAATTATAAAAATACTTAAATTATTATTAAGAACTAAATTAAGTTATAAAAGCGCAAATTAACTCCCAATAATAATTAACGCACAATTAGGTAATAATTAAGCATAAAATTGTTCATTTGGACGTAAAATGCTAAAAATGCAAAAGATGCCTATTTTTGTAATTTTTAATTTTTGTAAAACTCATTTAATTACTAACAATTGTAGAATTAAATCCTACATGCAAAATGCGATATATTTTTATATTTTTTATTAATTTAACAAATAAGCAAACACAAACAAATAAAAATAATTATCCAAAAAATATCACAAAAAATACTCAAAATTGCACACCAAGGAAATTCATTTTATTTTGCATTTTTTGGGAGTATTTCTCATATAGGGCAAAAATCACGTGCTTACAGGTGGTTCCATAGCAGACAGTGCCGATCGCAATTAACGGAGCATCCTCCTCTCAGAAGTCTTGGTGAGCCCCTTTTCCTTCAGGGGTTATGCTGTACATCTTTTGTTATAATTTCTACTTTTGAGGTATAGTCGGGGCCTTGTTGCCTGCATTATCTTAACCGTCCTTTGTATCCTTAAAGGCTCCGTAGATGTTTGTGTGGGTTATATACATGCATTGGATGGGTCACTATACTATGTTGAAATTCTAAACTCTTATTTCCTCTAAACTGTAACTGCGTAATATTTTAGGAATATGACTATGATTTAAGGGTTGTAATAGAAAATGAATTAGCAATGTTGTACGAATGATCTTTCTTATTTTCTATTTAAATGAAAGCATGGTTCCTTACTTATAGTGAGTAGGGTAGAACGTGTCAAAAAAAGGCTTGCTAAGTTGGGGTCACTCGATAAGCGTCGGTCGCGCCTCCCGAGGTTGGGGCGTGATAATTTGTTAGAATCGTAGCAACATAAAATTTTGCGGTTCTAGAGGAATACGCACAATCTTCTCCAAGAGTATTATACGGAGTTTTTCCTACTCCATGTATGTTAAGTCTACCCCTTCATTCTTTTTGGAATGGTCCAATTATACAAAAGAAATGAGCAAATACACATTTTTCATAAACGGCTCTATTCATAGAAAACTAGGGGTCTCTGTGTTCTTGATTCCCCATGTGACATATTATTATATTTTCTGTTCATGTGTCTCAAAATAATATGCAGTTGATAAAGTTTATCCGAAAAGAATATTGAGATTTTTAACGTATTTTCATGCATTTTATTCATTTATGCACGTACATTGACCCATGACCAGACGACGTTATATGTGCATACTTATATGTTTATATTTATATATATGGGATATGGGAAAGAGGTTACGGCGTTATATACACACCACCACCTGGTTAATTGGTATATGTTAATGATGTTGCCCACAGTGACCGAGATGATATGATGGGATGCCCTTAGTGGCTTGATGATGTTATGTACACCTATACCCATGTATGACACACTATTTATATACACGTGCATAACATTATAAATGTTTCAGAATTTATAAAGTTATTTCGATTTACTGATGGATTTTATTATTCCATGTTTCATCTATGCCTTTTACGTACATATTTTCATGCCTTATATACTCAGTATATTTTTTGTATTGACGCCCTACTTCACAGGGCCTGCATTTTATGCCCACAGGTGCAGGTAGGCAAGCTAACAGTCCCTCTTATTAGGATCCTTGATCAGCGGGAATTGGCGTGCTCCACTTGATCCGGAGCTGCTTTTGATTTTGGTACGATATGCTTGTATATATATACGGCTATGACGTGGCTCAGTCCCCTCTTTGTACAGTTGTATTTCTATTAGAGGTCTGTAGACAGTTATGTATAGTTGAATAGTATGTGGCCTTGCTGGATTTCTGTTTGGGCATATAGTTGTCTATCGTGACCTTGTCCACTATAATCCCCACGTATATGTATATATATGACTTTGGGCAGGTTTCCTTCATATATATTATTCTCGTAATTCAGCAGATGTTATTCAGGTTTATAACTTAGACGCATTCTTAGGGGTGTTTGACAGGTAGGACTCAGGCACCAATCACGGCCCATCGGTTTGGGTCATGACACTAGGATAATGCATAACCATCAAAGCCGCAA
The DNA here is from genome assembly GCF_000393655.2 of Nicotiana sylvestris. Lineage (NCBI taxonomy): Eukaryota > Viridiplantae > Streptophyta > Magnoliopsida > Solanales > Solanaceae > Nicotiana > Nicotiana sylvestris. The sequence goes on along the minus strand of NC_091057.1, from coordinate 59,064,505 downwards.
GTAGGGTCACCTTGGATTATAATCAACATGATCTTCGAAGATGAAGACGTCAATAAAGTGACATTTTCATCAGCAAAGAAGAGAAATATATCAGTGAATAATGGCAAGAGGATCCGAGAAGTCTTAGAAGATGACATCACCTTCATAGAGGAAGGTGCTGATAGACTTCTTCTACCGCACAATGATGTTTTTGTAATTTCTCTTAATGTTATATATTTCAAAATGAAGCGTGTTTTGGTTGATCTAGGAAGTTCGGCTAACATCATACAATGGAGAGTTTTGGAGGAAGCGAAGTTAACCGGGAACATCATTTCGGTGAAAAAGCTGCTAGTTGGCTTCAACTTAAATAGTGCGACAACCCGAGGAGAAATTTTGCTACCCACACATGCCGAAAGAATAACAAAGACCACCCAGTTCGAAGTGGTAGATGGCGACATGAGCTACAATGTAATCCTTGTAACAAAGACCACCCTGTGCTGCTGGCTTCATAAGCAGGTCCAATGGTATGATCTCTCATCTTTCTGGACAAGTAATGTGATGTTATTGAACATGATGGCAACAGCATTAATCGGAAACCCCGCCATAACCGAAGCCACCAGGACTACACGCGGAATTGGGAGGTTTTCCTCATTTAGGCAGGGATCAATGCGGCTGCATATGAACCTGTTTTGCTTCAAAGTTTAGGGTGGCCCAGACTATGGGAACCCCTGTTGTAAGCCACAGAGGTGTTGATCCTCGAATAACCAAAATCTCAGCTAGCCACGGCGAGCTGCATCACCCATAGCCAGCTTTTCCAAGTATTGGACTGCCTCCAATTCTTCAAATCCCACATAAGAGTTCAAAGCATAGTAATCGAATCGGATTTTCAAATTTCACACTTTTTTCACCTTGGTACCTTTCTTAACGTGAGCCACATTGGCATTAAATTCTTTAACCAAGTGCAATGTGCAACGAGGACACTTTGGGTGAACCATTTCAATCCTTTTCTCTCCTGGAACCGTCTGAGGACATTTGGGTTGTGCTTGTCCAAATCCTTCATCAAGAATTGTCGTTCTAGAGTGAGAGATCTATGGGGACACCACTCTCTAAATCTGTTGAAGGCAGCCAAGCTGACGAATCTATCTTACCACATCTCCCTTCTCCTCGACCTCTCTAAACCCCCAACTGTAGTATCACCCCCTCTACCATCGTTTGGGACATCATCATCATCATCAACATTGATTGCTGCTGCCGAGGCATGTGGGGAAGAGGGCTCATGATCTTGGCTACCCTTTTCTAAACCTTTAGAAGAACTAGCAACGGAAGATGACTCATATACCAAGTGGAATCTACGCGAGACTTGTTGTTATTGGGCTTCTGGTCGTGCTTGCACGGACTCACTCTTAGAAGCTTCCCCAGATGGGAGATACTCACTGGTCTCAGAGGGTTTAGGAACTCTATTGGCGGTTGCTTTCTTGCTCATGGCTCTTTGGATTTCTAGTGGTAGGTTACTTCTGCCTTGACCTCGGCCTCGAGAGGGTTCTGCCCTCCCTTTTGATGTATCTCCTCTACAACGTGATCTAACCATTGTCTGCAATTCATAACAATAAGAATCAGTTAGAGTTTAGGTTCATAGGACTCAAGTACATGCATGACAATTTCAGGCCAGTTGTGGAAAAATAGTCTCAGGAGGGGCAGTGCGGACCGCACAAAAGTGAGTGCGGCCGCACAACCCCAGATTTAGAATACTGGGTTCTCTGATCATTCCTCAGTGCGGACCGTATATTTTTGCTATGGACCGCATATTTTTGAGTGTAATTTGGCACAGTTCAAGCATATAGATGCCCTAAGTTAAAGGACTGCGGACCACCAAAAATGTGTGCGGCCGCACAATTTGAATTAACGCGACATTGCTTTACGATTCATACAAGTTTTTCAAGAATTAGACATGGCTTGAGCAATTAAACATGATTAGCTACTTATCCACGCCCCAATCAACATCTAAGATACTACCTACATAATTCTAAGAAAATATGATTAACAATTGACATTTTTAGGCATGAACATAACCCTTGAAAAAAGAACAAACCAAAAAAGATGAAAAATTAACAATGAAATGAACATACCAGCAATGAAGGATGTAGGTAAGAATCTACACAGATGAAATGCTAGAAGTTAGAGAATTAATGGGATATGCGTTGTGCTTGCTTAGGGCTCTAGAGGTTAGAGAGTGTAAAGTGTGAAAAGTTATGAAATGCCCTATTTATAGGTTGACCCGTCGGTCTTAGAACTTACATGAGTGCGGCCGAATAATTTTGAGTGCGGTCCACACTCTTTACCTGTTATTGTGAAGAAGTTCTGCGGACCGCAAAAAAGTGAGTGCGGCCGCAGAATTTGTGCAGACCGCAAATTGATAAGGAACTTTAACAGGACAAACTTCAGAGAGCATGTATTTTTGATCTTCCAGTTGTGCTACCGCACACAGAATTGTGTGGCCGTATAGTGATTGTGCGACCGTAGAGTGATTGTGCGGTCTGCATAATTCTGGTGTAGTCCGCACTTTTGTAACGCTTAGCCAATTGTTCTTGCACAGTCCCTGCAATGCACACCCATTCCTGCATACACTTCAAAACTAGTTAGCACAAAACAAAGCCTATCTAATCTAAAGAAGAAAACCAAGAAAAAGAAAATGACACATGGGTTGCCTATCAAGAAGCGCCTGATTTAACATTGCAGCACGATGCAGATTACCAATCATTTGAAATGGAGAACCGCCACGATGTGGAATCATCAACCTTGCCAAGATAATGTTTAACCCGGTGCCCATTGACTCTAAACACCTCATCATTCTTATTTTTCAAATCTTGAGCACCAAAGGGGGTTACATTTACCGCTTCAAAGGGGCCATTCCATTTTGACTTCAACTTACCCGGAAACATCTCTAACTGGGAATCAAACAATAGCACAAGATCACTTTCTTTAAAATCCTTATTGTGGATGTACTTTTCATGGAGGTACTTTATCTTCTCCTTGTAAAGGGACGAACTTGTGCAGGCATGATACCAGAATTCATCAAGCTCATTCAAATGTGCCACCCTTAAGTTTGTAGCGACATCCCACTCAAGGTTCAACTTTTTCAAACACCAAATGGCCTTCTGCTCAGATTCTATTGGAAGATGACATGCCTTCCCAAACACCAATCAATATGGAGATATCCCAATCGGCGTCTTGTAGGTCGTCCTATAAGCCCAAAGAGCATCATCAAGTTTTCTTGACCAATCCGTCCGGTTGGCATTTATAGTCTTTGACAAAATACTCTTGATCTCCCGGTTGGAAACTTCAGCTTGTCTGCTTGCTTGAGGATGGTAGGGGGTCCAAACTTTGTGAGTGACACCATACTTGGTGAATAACGTATCAAAATCCTGGTTACAAAAGTGCAAACCCCCATCACTAATAATTGCCGTTGGGGTACCAAACCTCGTGAAGATATTATTTTTCAAGAATACCACCACACTTCGATTTTCGTTGTTGGGTATAGCAACGACTTCACCCTATTTTGACACATAGTCTGCAACTACAAAAATGTAAGTGTTCCCATAAGAGCTCACGAACGGTCCCATGAAATCAATACCCCAAACATCAAAGGTATCAATTTCCTAGATGGTGGTGAGGGGCATCTGATTCTTCTTGGAAATCCCACTGGCCCTTTGGCATTCATCATAACGCTTGACAAGCTCACTAGCATACTTGTAGAGAATAGGCCAATAGAATCCACAACTCAACACTTTTGTTTCCATTCTCGCTCCACCTTAGTGTCCACCATACGACGAAGAGTGGCAAGCCTCAATAATTACCATTTATTCTTCCTTCGGCATACATTGTCAGATCACACCATTGGTACATATCTGTAAAAGATGCGGCTCATCCCAATAATAGTCAAGACAATCCCATTTGAGCTTCTTCCTTTGGTTTGAGGAGAACTCATTCGGTACAATGCCTCTCATAAGATAATTGGCTAAATCGGCAAACCACGACATCCCGGTCATTGAAATGGCTAGCAATTGCTCGTCGGGGAAGGAATCATTGATCACACGGACGTCATGTGGCCTCACCTCCTCCTCCAATCGGGAAAAGTGGTCTGCCACTTGATTTTCACTACCCTTGCCGTCTTGAATCTCTAGATCAAACTCTTTCAATAGAAGCACCCATTGCATCAACCTTTCCTTAGAATCTTTCTTACTCATCAAATATTGAAGCACCGTATGGTCGATGTGAACAATCACCTTTATACCAACAAATACGAGAAAAACTTCTTCATAGCAAAAACAATAGCAAGTAGCATTTTTCGGTTGCTGTGTAGTTGACTTGGGCATCATTCATGGTCCTTCTAGCATAGTAGACCGGATGGAAGATTTTGCTGATTCTCTACCCCAACAGTGATCTAATCACCACATCACTAGCGTCACATATGAGCTCAAAAGACACTCCAAAAGTTTACACATATGGTTTATCACCTTGGAAAAGTCCTTGATGAATCAGTGATAGAAACCCGCATGACCCAAGAAGCTCCTCACTCCCTTCATGGATGTAGGGGAGGGACTTTGGGGATCACCTTAATTTTGGCTTTGTCTACCTCAATACAATGCTTTGAAATTTTATGGCTAAGGACAATGCCTTCCTTGACCATGCAGTTACACTTCTCCCAATTCAACACTAAATTCATTTCCTCACATCTAGCCAATACCTTATCCAAATAGTTCAAGCAATCCTCAAATGAATTCCCAACCACGAAAAAATCATCCATGAAGACATCAAGAATGTCCTCTACCATGTCGGTGAAAATAGCCATCATACACCGTTGAAAAGTCTCCGGTGCATTACACAACCCAAATGGCATCCGCGAGAATGCGAAAATACCATATAGACAAGTGAAAGTGGTATTTTCTTTGTCCTTAGGAGCAATAATGATTTGATTGTAGCCGGAGTATCCATCAAGGAAGCAATAAAAAGCACGTCCAGCCAACCTATCAAGCATTTGATCAAGAAATAAAAGCGGGAAATGATCTTTCCGAGTGACTTTGTTGAGCTTCCCATGGTCCATGCACACTCTCCACCCGGTGATGGTTCTTGTGGGGATCAATTCATTCTTGTCATTTGTTACCACAATGATGCCCTATTTCTTTGTGACACATTGCACCAGAGAGGTCCACGAGCTATCGGAAATGGGGTAAACAACCATACCATCCAATCACTTGATTATCTACTTCTTCACCATCTCTTGCATTACTTCATTTAGCCTCTTTTGATGTTCAACGGAGGGTTTGGCACCCTCCTCCAAAATAATCTTATGCATGTAAAAGGCGGGGCTTATGCCCTGGATATCCACCAAGGTCCATCCAATTTCTCTTTTTCTCCTTTGTAGCACCTCCACTGTGGACTCTACTTGCATGTTAGTCAAACAAGAAGTAAGAATAATCGGTAAAGTACAAGAAGGGCCAAGGAATTTATACCTAATATATGGAGGCAATGGCTTTAACTCCAAAGTGGGAGACTCCTCGATTGGGGGCTTTGTTAGATGAGTCTTCCAATTTTCATGATACAAAGATAGATTGTAGGGCTCATAAGTGTACGACCCCATTCCTTGCAATGCATTAACACACTCCACATAGCCTTCTTTTTTCTCAACATCCTCAAGATTCAGCAGAATGGCTTCCAAATTATCCTCAACATGCATTGTGGCACTAGAATCATCAATAATCACATCGATGACCAAATCCACGAATGAACAAACTTCATTACTATTTGGTTTCCTTATAGATTTGTACACATGGAAGACCACCTTTTCGTCACTCACCCAGAAAGTGAGCTCACCGGCTTTCACATTAACAAAAGCCTTCCCTGTAGTGAGGAAAGGTCTACCCAAAATGATAGGCACTTCATAGTCTACTTCACAATCAAGAATCACAAAGTCCTCTAGGGGGATGAACTTGTCAACTCGAACCAACACATCATCAATAATTCCCAAAGGTCTCTTCTTACTACCATCCGCCATTTGCAACCTCATAGATAAGGGTCTTGGTTGCCCAATTCCCAAAGTTTTGAACACTGAGTAGGGCATCAAGTTGATACTCGCCCCTAGATCACATAAGGATTTGGCAAAGTCGGCGCTCCCAATAGTACAAGGGATTGTGCAAGCACCTAGATTGTCCAACTTAGAAGCCATTGAGTGCACAATATCACTCACTTTATGTGTCATTTTGATAGTCTCACAATTCATCGATCTTTTCTTGGTCCCCAAGTCCTTCATGAACTTTGCATATCCCGACATTTCTTCCAATGCCTCAACCAATGGAACATTAATAGACAAACTCTTCATCATATCAATAAACTTTTTGAATTGGTTCTCACTATTTTGCTTCTCAAGCCTTTGAGGGTATGCCGGAGGAGGCCTTGGCGTTGGTGCCTTTGCCTTTGGCACTACCGGTTCCGGTATGTTAATCACGTGTTCTCTAGACAAGTTTACTTCTTCTTGCATCTCCTCCACACTTTCATCAATATCATTTCTCACTTTTTCATTAGCTTGAACCACATTGCTTGGGATTTCATCTTCTTGAACTGGCTACAAGATCATCATCCACAATTCTTCTTTAATTGGAGATGGTTGCATCTCTACCTTTTCCATTTCTAGTAGTCACGGCCTTAGCATGTCCCGTCTTATTCTCACCATTTTAGTTCACCACCGTATAAGTTGGTAGTGCCCCCTTAAGACAAGTGTTCAAAGCTTGAGAGATTTAGCCTAATTTAACTTCCAAATTGCGGATTAAAGTATTGTGAGAGGCTAATTGAGCATTGGAGTTGGCATTCTTTTCCATCATCTATTTAAACATGTTCTCAATTCTACCCATCTCATTGTTAGAAGAGCTCGGACCTTGAGAAGGATAGGCAGGTCTATTGCTCGGTTGTTGGAACATCGGGGGCCTTTGAAAACCTGACCCCCAGTTTTTGTTGTTGTTCCACCCCCTTGGCTATTTCCTCCCCAATTGCTTTGATTGTTTCCACCCAAATTGCCTTGATGATTACCTCCCTAATTGCCTTGGTTACCTTGATTATTCCAATTACCTTGATTATTGTTACCACCACTCCAATTGCCTTGGTGGCATTGGTTGTTTCAATTTCCTTGTGACCGCCATTGTTGTTGATTTTGTCCTTGAGCATTGTTTCTTTGACTTTGATAATTGTTGACACATTAAACTTTTTCTTCTTGCTCATTGAATGAATAGGCTTGTTCATAACCACTATTATCTTGCACGAATTGTTCCGTACGACTTTGCATTTTTTGACCTTGTTGCCGTCTCTTGTACATCATAATATTTACACCTTCCATTGCATTCTTTTGTTTCGACCCTTGAACTTGTTGAAGCAGAGGTTTGGCCAATTGGTTCATTGTGGTTATCAACTCGGCAATATCTTGCCCATGATCATGTTGTTCCTTGTGTAGGTGAATGACATTTGGGTAACCTTGCGGAACATTGGCTCTATGCCATGCCGATGAGGTATCCGCCATCTCATCAAGAATTTTACAAGTTTTGACATAAGGCGTGTTCATGAAGTTCCCACCGGCGAGTTGATTTACCATGCATTGATTTGTTATTGACCCCCCTATGGGAGGTTTGTTGGATCATGGCATCGGTCATATCATTATTCGGACTCTTTAACCATGGTACGATATCTTTCCCAAATCTCATGCAATGGCTCATTGGGTTCTTGCTTGAATGCAAGAATCTCATCCCAAAGTGTCGCCATATGTCCGAAGAGAAGAATTTGGCAATGAATTTTTCTGCCAACTCATCCCAAGTATGTATGGAATGATTGGGCAATCTCTCTAACTAATCCAATGCCTTTCCCCGTAGAGAAAAGGGAAATATCCTCAATCGCAACGCATCCTCAGAGTTATTTGTTTGTTTGCTCCCCCAACAAGTATCGACGAAACCTTTGAGATGCTTGTAAGCATTTTGACTCAGAGCCCCGGTAAAGAATCCCCATTGCTCAAGTAGTATAAGCATCACATTGGTGATTTGGACGTTGCCCGCCCTAATGTGGGCAGGACTATAGCGCTTGCATAACCCTCGTTCGGTAACTATCGGTGTGCTGCCGCTCTTGGTAGAGGTGGGGGAGGGACGGGGACTGTCAGTGTGCTGCCTCATCAACTTGGTCATCATCCACTTCCTTCCCCAATGGCACATTCCCGACTGGCTCGTTCTCGAGAGCCACTTTTGCACCTAAAATCAATTCAAAAAAAAGTTAGTGACTCAGAAGGAAAAGAAGACAAATCACATAAAAACCTAGATATATAGCTAAATTAGTTTAACTCCCTGGAAACTACGCCCAAAATTGATGTCACCCAAACTCACACCACAAATATAGATAGTGAGGCGGTCGAAGTAATAATAAAAACCCAACGCAAGTCGGGGTTGAATCCACAGGGAGTTAGAATTGGGATTAGGTATGTATTTAGTGTAATTGTATGATGTGCCTCATATTACACTTCCACATTCTTGTTTGTTGTTTCTGTTTCTACTTTATGCTATTGATTGCAATTATTAAACTAGAACACCATTTTTTTGGTTTTGGTTGTTTTACAAATGATAAAAGATATAGGGTTGTGAATTCTACCTAAGTGGTTACCTAACGGGTTGTAAAGTCTAGGGAAAGTTTAATTTGTCAGGGTTGTAATATGGCAATCACACGCAATTACCCACTATATACCTCTCGGTAGTTTGAGTGGTTTTACCCAATTTGGCTTTATCAAGTCAAAACAGGTATTACACAAAACAAGTGATATATGCTCAAGTCGGGTCTTACTATCTCTAGATTTGACCCTTTAATTGGGGCTATCAATTTTTTGAGTTCACCCCAATTTCTTGTTAGCCAAGTTTTGCTAGACTTAGTCTCTCTTTCTCAAGTCAAGACTAAGTCAATTAGACATGAATCAATGTTTGCAACTATTAATTCCCAAATTCAAGCAAGAACTAGGCTAAATATCACTAACCCAATCACAAACAAGACCTAAATTCAACACACATTAAGTACCCACACCAACCCTAGCTAGAAATTTAGCTACTTATGAAAAATGAAGAAATTAAAGAAGAAATTAAGATAGAATACATAATAAATGATTAGGAAAAGAAAATCTAATGTTTAGAAGCTAATCTAGTACAATATTACTCAAAGCAGTAAAGAAAAATAGCTTAGGTGCTCTACACTAATACCACTTAACCTAAAAATGACAAAAAATTCTATTTATACTAAGCTAAAAATATCTGGCAGAAATGCCCCTACGGAGGTTGTGCAGCCGCACAATTTTGTGTGCGGTCCACACTATGAGCTTGATTGGTCAACTGGCCTTCTGCAATCGCATAAAAGTGGGATGTGGGCGCACTTCATTTGATTGTACGGACCACATAATTCTAAGTGCAGCCGCACACTTGAAATTGGACTCGAACATGGCTCTCTAATTCTTCTCTTCTGTGGACATCATAATTGTGAGTGTGACCACACTTGTCATCCTGTGGCTACACAATCATGGTGCGGTACGCATATCATCAGCCTACCCAAAGACTAACTCTCTAAATCTCCTCTTCTACGGGCACCAATAATTGTGTGGTTCGCATACTCTGAAGAAATAGTGACATTGCTCTTTCCTTGTTTTGTGGCCGCACACTGTAATTTGTGGTCCGTACGGTGGGCCTGTTGGCCTTGTTTTAGTCCTTGTCCACTTTTGACTCCTTTATGAGCTGATTTTGACTTCTTACGCTCGTTTCCCAATATTTATGCACGAAAACACATTTCATTAGTTCTCGGGAATATTTTTAAGCATTTTTGAGCTAAAACGCAAGTAAAAGAGAGCAAATAAGCGGTGAAAATTCCGACTTATCATCATTCGAAATTAGTGATTTTGATATAGAACACAAACCCAGGATTGTAATCAAGTCACATTTTTGACTGTTTTCTTGGCCAATTCAGTCTGGGATTAATGCCTTTAGCTGCTAAAGAAGTGATGATGATATCGACAATGGTATCCAGAGTTTGGACCTTGTTTATTGATGGAGCTTCCAACGTAAAAGGGTCCAGTCTCGGGGTTTTATTAATCACTTCTTCGGGTGAAACCCTGAGATAAGACATTATAACTATGAACTAATTAATAATGAAGCCAAGTACAAGGCTTTGGTTGTAGGACCTGAACTGCGTCAGGGACTGGTTTGCAAGGTCATCAAAATCAAGTATGAGTCTAAGCTGGTGGTAAACCAAGTATATGGAATTTTTGGCACCAAGGAGGAGCACATGCAATAGACTTCAACAAGGTTCAAGTACTACTTTACTGGTTCAAAAATGGTCATTCATCCACATTCCACGAGAGTAAAATGTGGAGGCAGATACATTAGCCAATTTAGGTTCGTACAAAGAATGGAAAGGTTCTGATTCTGGCACGGTAGTTCAATTAATGAACTCGGTGTTGGATGTGGAAGGCTACTATGAAGTTAATTTAACCAACTTAGTTTGGGATGGGAGGAACGTGTTTATTGAATATCTAAGGCATGGCAAATTTCTTGAATACCCAAAAGCATCCCTGGCGCTGCGGAACAATGCAGCTTATTGAAGTTTTAGAAATTTTCTAAGTTTGAGTGACATTGTGGATATCAGGTTCAGATTTTGGTTTTGGGACTTGGAATAAGTTTTTTTGTTATTTGAAACTTGTGTGTAAAGTTTGGTGTCATTCCAGATTGGTTTGTTAGGAACCAGCCGCTTGGTTGTGATTTTAGTAATTCTTCAGCTTCATTGATATTTCCATGAGTTTTGGTGTCTGATTCGTAATTTTGGATGTTATTTTAGAATTTTTATCTCACAAGAGAGTTCGTATGATGTTTATAGACTTGTATGGATGACTAGTGTGGAGCCCCGGGAGATCGGGTGAGTTTCAGATGTGTTTCGTAATCATTTGGACTTGATTCATATATGTTGGTATGCAGGTTGTTTACCTTGAAAATAGTAATTACAATTAGATTTGATTTTGTAGTTCTAAAAATACGTAATTTGTTTTAATACTAGTTGTGATGAAATAGATGCTAAGTATGAGCTAAGAAAGTAAAGTAAGAGTAAGAGGCAGTGTGGTTATTCAAACCGAACAACTACAAGTCGGGGTCTCGAATCGGCCTAAGTGTGGCCTTGAGGTCGAGCTAGACGGGCTTGATCAAGGACAATCGATGGAGGACTAACAGTCCTAAGGGCCTTGATGATGGATCTTTATGATCAATGATGAGTAATAAATGAATATCAATCAAGGAAATGCAATAAATGCAAGCAATAAATCAAAGGAAAGACAATGGAGAGTGTTTGAGTTAGAGAGCAGAGAATGTTCTTGTTCTTGTTTTTGTATTGAATATCATTTGTGCAAGAAATAACAAGGGTACCCTTTTATATAGGAGGGGGAATCCCAACATGGTACATGTATAATTAGTACAAAGGAAAGTTGCTGGTATAACTACTTAAAAGTCCTGTATGGACTTGAACTATTCTTGTAGGCATTGTCAGCTTTTGGTCACGCGCCTTGGGAATTTCCCCCTTGTCTACGACAGTAATAATCGATTTGTGCTACCCCGAGGTCGAGTATAAGGAAACCTCGGGGTCAAACCTCGAGCTATACCTCGATCCTTTTGAGATGTTAAATGTCCCATCGATCATAAAATCGGTCTCGACGATTTTAGTCGTGTACAGATAGTCCCCGCATTTCTTAGAGTGAAGATGATAAGAAACGGTCTTGAATTCTTGCCTCTTCGATATATCCATCATGATGTTAGTTGCGCTAAATCAAGCGATTGGCGTGCCAATAGGGTGTCTAAAGTTCACACCGATACATCCTTTGAATTGATTACAGCGGTTGGCTACCGTTTGGCTGGCTCCAACGTACATGTTTGGCCTCTATAAATACTTATTCCTTCGCCCCTTATTTTCCACTGTATCATTAAGCATCTAAAAGAGTTCTTACTACTTCTCTCTTGTGTTATTTCTCTGGTTACAATCTATTCTCCCCTCTGAAACGTTTTCATTAAGAATGGCGAAGACTTTCATTTCTGTCCCAGAGGAAGATGCGCCTCCGTCTTCTTTACGCTCTTCTAAGGGTAAGGAAACAATACCACCTCTTCTTGAGGAATGCATCCCAGGACCCTGAAAAGTGATCTCCGATTTCAAGGTCGACAAGTCTTCTTCGAAGCCAGTACGGTGTGAATCTGTATCCCAATACATTAGTTTAGTAGCTGACATCGAGAAGGTAATGACTAACTGTCGCTAGGGGGACGCGATGCTGGTGGAGATCCCTTCTCGGGGAGAAGACAGAATGACATACAAGGCCAGCTTCCTTAGTGTGTGTACCTATCCATTTACTCTTGGACCGGTCGATCAATCCTCGCCTTTAATAGATCCTGTGATCCTCGACTTCTGCGAACGCTACTGAGTGACTATCGGCCAAATTCATCCATCGTTATGGTGTATTATTTACATGATCATGTATTTTGTGAACATGATTAAGGGGATGCCCTTCACCCTCGACAATTTGATAAGAATGTACAATCCCCGACTCCTTCGAGGGAGCCTGATTAAGCTCCGACGTCGGGCCTCGAAAGCCTTTTTTGCTTGTACTAACAAGGTTATGGACGGAGGGTGGATGAGCCATTTTGTCTGAGTTAGGACTTCGGACCTGATCCTAGTGGAGAAGATGTCGTTCCCTGAAAGATGGAACACGAAACGTAAGTAGATACGCTGATTAAGTATTATCTTTTCCTTTGGGATCAATTTCCTCATGAACTGACTTCATCAACCGATGCAGCTGACGCGGTGTACCCTAGTGTGGTTAGAGATCTATCAGGCTGGGTTGGTCGGCTAGACTCAGCTTGCCCATATGTTGAGCGCGTGTGGCACGACCTGTCTAGGGCTTGATGAGAGGCCAAGAACCATGGTGAGCCCTTACTTTTGCTGCAATCAAATCTCTTAGAAGAAACAACTCCGATTGTGCCCTTATTCCCTACGTTTATATTTTATATTTGTACAGGTTTGTGAGAGGCCTCCTTGATGAGAGAAGCACCGTCTGGGGAAGCGAATACCCCGAAACCTGACAAAGAGAAGAGAAAATGACGGAAATCACCGCTTGAACCTTCGAAATCCATGAGGGCTATAGTGGAAAAACCTAAGGCTGGTTCAGCAGCCGTAACTCTAGAAGTATTAGGGATCCCCTAGCTGACAGCGAGGAGAAAAATTATTCCTCGGTAGCACCTGAGTGAGGAGAAAACCTGACTGTCCCTCATATTGCTGAGCCGGTGGCTTCTAAATTGGGACTTGATGCTGTTGTTGTCCTACCTCGGGCTGAAGAGGCCTTCGAAGATGTATCGAGTAATGCCCCTAGGCCGGTTGATGGCCAAAATATACCTCGAGCTGTGGTGCATTTGGTAGGCGGTCCGGAGGAACCCAGTTCTGAAGCTCTTCAGAGACAAGAGACGGCCCCGATTGATCCAGTCGGGGTTACTGAAGTAAGATATTCCCATCCGCGACCGACTTGACCTCCTAGAGAGATGCAGGATGCCTATTATAAAGAACCTTCTGATGTGGGGGCACCCATCAGAGGTTAAGATGCTTTTGAAAGGCCTTTAGTTGCGCCTGAGGAAAACCCTAAGCTCGATGCCTCACTTATTTTTAGTGAGATAGATAGGCTCTATGAGCAAGTTGCTTTTAGCAAATTCTACTCGATGTCTCGAACTTCCCCTTTCTAACTTTGTTTCTTTCACGGTTCCAAGCCAAAGTGCTTTATAATCAGACCTTTGCCAGGTTTTAAGCCGAGTTGACTCACTATGAGGGTGAGCATAGGAAGCTTACCTTGGAAGCTGATAAACTTATAGCTCTTTTTACCAAGAAGGAGGAGGAACTCTATAGCCTTCGAGATTGTTTGGGGGCAGTATCCCGAGAGAGGACTCATCTCACTGAGCATGTTATGTAGTTTTTGTTTGTTTTTGTCTACATGCTTACCCAACTTCAGTGTTTTAATACCTTTGGGCTGATCTATGCAGCTTGAAAAGAAGGATGTTCTAATGAGGGAGGAGCTCCGAGCCAGGGACTCTGAATTCTCGAACTTAAATGGCACATGAGTGAGATATCCTCCAAGAGAGATACCCTTCAGGGGAAAGTGCTCTCAGTCGTACATCAACTTCATGATGAGAGGGCAGAGAGCAATAAGTATAAAGAACTTTATACTGAGTTAGTTGTTGCGCTATCCGAGATCAAAGCTGAGGCCGAGGTGCCCGTATCCTCGCACAACGAGCACATAAAATTGTGCGGCCGCACACTTGAACTTGGACTCGAACATGGCTCTCTGATTCTTCTCTTATGTGGACATCATAATTGTGAGTGCGACCGCACTTGTCATCCTGCGGCTACACAATCATAGTGCGGTACACATATGATCAGCCTACCCAAAGACTAACTTTCTGAATCTCCTCTTCTACGGGCACACAATAATTGTGCGGTTTGCATACTCTGAAGAAATACTGTCATTGCTCTTTCCTTGTTTTGCGGCTGCACACTGTATTTTGTGGTCCGTATTGTGGGCCTGTTGGCCTTGTTTTAGTCCTTGTCCACTTTTGACTCCTTTATGAGATGATTTTGACTTCTTTGGCTTATTTCCCAATATTCCTACACGAAAACACATTTCATTAGTTCTCGGGAATACCTTTAAGCATTTTTGAGCTAAAACTCAAGTAAAAGAGAGCAAATAAGTGGTCAAAATTCCTACTTATCATCATTCGAAATTAGTGATTTTGGTATAGAACACAAACCCAGGATTGTAATCAAGTCACATTTTTGATTGTTTTCTTGGCCAATTCAGTCTGGGATTAATGCCTTTAGCTGCTAAAGAAGTGATGATGATATCGACAATGGTATCCAGAGTTTGGACCTTGTTTATTGATGGAGTTTCCAACGTAAAAGGGTCCAGTCTCTGGGTTTTATTAATCACTCCTTCAGGTGAAACCTTGAGATAAGCCATTAGAACTATGAACTAATTATTAATGAAGCCAAGTACGAGGCTTTGGTTGTAGGACCTGAACTACGTCAGGGACTGGGTTGCAAGGTCATCAAAATCAAGTATGAGTCTAAGCTGGTGGTAAACCAAGTATATGGAATTTTTGGCACCAAGGAGGAGCGCATGCAATAGACTTCAACAAGGTTGAAGTACTACTTTACCGGTTCAAAAATGGTTATTCATCCACATTCCATGAGAGGAAAATGTGGAGGCGGATACATTAGCCAATTTATGTTCGTACAATGAATGGAAAGGTTCTGATTCTGGCATGGTAGTTCAATTAATGAACTCGGTGTTGGATGTGGAAGGATACTATGAAGTTAATTTAACCAACTTAGTTTGGGATGGGAGGAATGTGTTTATTGAATATCTAAGGCATGGAAAATTTCTTGAACACTCAAAAGCATCATTGGCGCTGCGGAACATGGCAGCTTATTGAAGTTTTAGAAATTTTCTAAGTTTGAGTGACATTGTGGATATCTGGTTCAGATTTTGGTTTTGGGACATGGAATAAGTTTTTTTGTTATTTGAAACTTGTGTGTAAAGTTTGGTGTCATTTTAGATTGGTTTGTTAGGAACCAGCCGCTTGGTTGTGATTTTAGTAATTCTTCAGCTTCATTGAAATTTCCATGAGTTTTGGTGTCTGATTCGTAATTTTGGATGTTATTTTAGCATTTTTATCTCGCAAGAGAGTTCATATGGTGTTTATCGACTTGTATGGATGACTAGTGTGGAGCCCCGGGAGCTCCGGTGAGTTTCAGATGTGTTTCGTAATCATTTGGACTTGATTCATATATGTTGGTATGCAGGTTGTTTACCTTGAAAATAGTAATTACAATTAGATTTAATTTTGTGGTTCTAAAAATACGTAATTTGTTTTAATACTAGTTGTGATGAAATAGATGCTAAGTATGACCTAAGAAAGTAAAGTAAGAGTAAGAGGCAGTGTGGTTATTCAAACCGAACAACTACAAGTCGGGGTCTCGGATCAGCCTAAGCGTGGCCTCGAGGTCGAGCTAGACGGGCTTGATCGAGGACAATCGATGGAGGACTAACAGTCCTAAGGGCCTTGATGATGGCTATTTATAATCAATGATGAGAAATAAATGAATATCAATCAGTGAAACGCAATAAATGCAAGCAATAAATCAAAGGAAAGACAATGGAGAGTGTTTGAGTTAGAGAGCAGAGAATGTTCTTGTTCTTGTTCTTGTATTGAATATCATTTGTGCAAGAAATAACAAGGGTCCCCTTTTATATAGGAGGGGGAATCCCAACATGGTACATGTATAATTAGTACAAAGGAAAGTAGCTTGTACAACTACTTAAAAGTCCTGTACAGATTTGCACTATTCTTGTAGGCGTTGTCAGCTTTTGGTCACGCGCCTTGGGAATTTACCCCTTGTCTACGACAGTAATAATCGATTTGTGGTACCCCGAGGTCGAGTATAAGGAAACCTTGGGGTCAAACCTCGAGCTATACCTCGAGCCTTTTGGGATGTTGAATGTCCCTTCGATCATAAAATCAGTCTCTCCGATTTTAGTCGTGTACAGATAGTCCCCGCATTTCTTAGAGTGAAGATGATAAGAAACGGTCTTGAATTCTTGCCTCTTCAATATATTCATCATGACGTTAGTTTCACTAAATCAAGCGATTGGCATGCCAATAGGGTGTCTAAAGGTCACACCGATACAACCTTTGAATTGATTACAGCGGTTGGCTACCGTTTGGCTGGCTCCAACGTACATGTTTGGCCTCTATAAATACTTCTTCCTTCGCCCCTTATTTTCCACTGCATCATTAAGCGTCTAAAAGAGTTCTTACTACTTCTCTCTTGTGTTATTTCTCTAGTTACAATCTCTTCTCCCCTCTGAAACGTTTTCAACAAGAATGGCGAAGACTTCCATTTCTGTCCCAGAGGAAGATGCGCCTCCATCTTCTTTACGCTCTTCTAAGGGTAAGGAAACAATACCACCTCTTCTTGAGGAATGCATCCCAGGACCCTGCAAAATGACCTCCGATTTCAAGGTCGACAAGTCTTCTTCGAAGATGGTACGGTGTGAATCTGTATCCCAATACATTAGTTTAGTAGCAGACACCGAGAAGGTAATGACTAACTGCCGTTGGGGGGACGCGAAGCTGGTGGAGATCCCTTCTCGGGGAGAAGACAGAATGACATACAAGGCCAGCTTCCTTAGTGTGTGTACCTATCCATTTACTCTTGGCCCGGTCGATCAATCCTCGCCTTTAATAGATCCTATGATTCTCGACGTCTGCGAACACTACCGAGTGACTCTTGGCCAAATTCATCCATTGTTTTGGTGTATTATTTACATGATCATGTATTTTGCGAACATGATTAAGGGGATGCCATTCACCCTCGTCAATTTGATAAGAATGTACAGTCCCCGACTCCTTCGAGGGGGGCCTAATTAAGCTCCGATGTCAGGCCTCGAAAGACTTTTTTGCTTGCACTAATGAGGTTATGGACGGAGGGTGGATGAGCCATTTTGTCTTAGTTAGGACTTCGGACCTGATCCTAGTGGAGAAGATGTCGTTCCCTGAAAGATGGAACACAAAACGTAAGTAGATACGCTGATTAAGTACTATCTTTTCCTTTGGGATAAATTTCCTCATGAACTGACTTCATCAACCGATGTAGCTGACACAGTGTACCCTAGCGCAGTTAGAGATCTATCCGGCTGGGTTGTTCGGCTAGACTCAACTTTCCCATATGTTGAGCGCGTGTGGCACGACCTGTCTAGGGCTCGATGAGAGGCCAAGAACCATAGTGAGCCCTTACTTTTGCTGCAATCGAATCTCTTAGAAGAAACAACTCCGATTGTGCCCTTATTCCCTGCATTTATATTTTATAATTGTGCCGGTTTGTGAGAGGCCTACTTGATGAGAGAAGCACCGCCTGGGGAAGTGAATACCCCGAAACCCGACAAAGAGAAGAGAAAATGACGGAAATCACCGACTGAACCTTCGAAATCCATAAGGGCTACAGTGGAAAAACCTAAGGCTTATTCAGCAGCCTTAACTCCAGAAGTATTGGGGATCCCCGAGCTGACAGCGAGGAGAAAAATGATTCCTCGGTAGCACCTGATTGAGGAGAAAACCTGGTTGTCCCTCATATTGCTGAGCCGGTGGCTTTTAAATTGGGACTTGATGTTGTTGTTGTCCTACCTCGGGCTGAAGAAGTCTTCGAAGATGTATCGAGTAATGCCCCTAGGCCGGTTGATGGCCAAAATATGCCTCGAGTTGTGGTGCATTTGGTAGGCAGTCCGGAGGAACCCAGTTCTGAAGCTCTTCAGAGACAAGAGACGGCCCCGATTGATCCAGTCGGGGTTATTGAAGTGAGCGATTCCCATCCGGGACCGACTTTACCTCATAGAGAGATGCAGGATGCCTATAATAAAGAACCTTCCAATTTGGGGGCACCCATTAGAGGTAAAGATGCTTTTGAAAGGCTTTAAGTTGCGCCTGAGGAAAACCCTAAGCTCGATGCCTCACTTATTTTTAGTGAGATAGATAGGCTCTATGAGCAGGTAACTTTTAGCAAATTCTGCTCGATGTCTCGAACTTTGCCTTTCTAACTTTGTTTCTTTCACGGTTCCAAGCCAAGGTGCTTTATAATCAAACCTTTGCCAGGTTTCAAACCGAGTTGACTCACTATGAGGGTGAGCATAAGAAGCTTACCTTGGAAGCTGATAAACTTATAGCTCTTTCTACCAAGAAGGAGGAGGAACTCTATAGCCTTCGATATTGTTTGGGGGCAGCGTCCCGAGAGAGGACTCATCTCACTGAGCATGTTATGTAGTTTTTGTTTGTTTTTGTCTACATGCTTACCCAACTTCAGTGTTTTAATACCTTTGGGCTGATCTATGCAGCTTGAAAAGAAGGATGTTCTAATGAGGGATGAGCTCCGATCCAGAGACTCTGTAATTCTCGAACTCAAACGGCACATGAGTGGGATATCCTCTAAGAGAGATACCCTTCAGGGGAAAGTACTCTCAGTCGGACATCAACTTCATGATGAGAGGGCGGAGAGTAATAATTATAAAGAACTTCATACTGAGTTAGCTGTTGCGCTATCCGAGATCAAAGTTTAGGCCGAGGTGCTCGTATCCTCGCAACGAGGATGTTGTTGCTGCAAATGCTTAGGCTAGGAAAGTGTCCGAGGGGGCCGAGCTGTAATTGACATGAGCCGTGGAAAATGCCCGGTTAGAGTCTCGGAGGCAGGCTCTTGAAGATATACATGCAGGGGGCATCGATTTGTCTGTCGAGATTCAGAGGGTGAAGACCCTATAAGAGGAGGCTGCGGCCTTGCTTTCCTCTAAAGGTGAGTTGAGCAGTGGCTCGAATGTTGGCGAAGGAGAAATCCTTGAAGGGGAAGGGGTCATTGACTACCTAAGGGCCGTGGCCAGAGCTATTAAAGGCACAATCTTCGAGGGAGCCGTTGAAGGCACAGCCCCGGCGGTAGATTAGGGTTTTGCTTGCTTTCTCCTTGTAAGGGCTTTAGGGATAGGCCTTGTAAATGCACCCTTTTGAAATTTCAACATATATGTAAAATGCCTTTATTTTTTCATCATTTCCCATTTTTCTTTGCTTATTAGGAATAAACTATGATATTTGTTGACAATTGGCCCGAGATTTTGGACCTCGGGTTAAACCCTTAGGTTTTTGCTATTATTGAGCGATTCGTAATGGTCGAAAGATGACCGTTTGGGGCTTAGTCCCCGATTCGAGTTTCGACTTGAGTTCATCGACCTTCAGGTCTATAAATTGGCCTTGAGGCTATTTGAGCCGGCCCTAAGCCTCTTACATGTTGGGTCGGTATGACCTCTCCTATAGGCTGGCGCTTAGGATCTTACGCATTGGGTCAGTACAACCTCTAATATAGGCTGATGCTTAGGCTCTTATGCGTTGGGCCGGTACAACCTCTACTGTAGGCTCGCGCTTAGCCTCTTACGTGTTGGGTCGGTAATGACCTCTAATATAGGCTGACGCTTAGGCTCTTACACATTGGGTTGGTACGACCTCTAATATAGGCTGGCGCATAGGCTCTTACGCGTTAGGTTAGTACGACCTCTAATATAGGCTGACACTTAGGCTCTTACGTGTTGGGTCGGTATGACCTCTAATATAGGCTGGTGCTTAGGCTTACACGTGTTGGGTCGGTACGACCTCTAATATAGGCTGGCTCTTAGGCTGTTATGCGTTGGGTCGGTACGATCTCTAATATAGGCTTTATTTTTCCCTCGTTAAAGACCTCTGAATTTTTTGAGTTCATCCAACTCTTCGACGGTTCGATAAGAACCTCGATTGTGAGCCATTATGTAATAAAAATGAGCACCTCGGGAGGTTTCGCTCGATGGTTGAATTGTCTTGAAGCTCTTTTATTGTTTGGAGTTGATATAATCGAATCTCTTTCGCTTATGCCGAGGGTAGCCTGATAAACCGATTCTTTTCGAAGCATTTTTGAAGTAATTAAAGGGCTGTGATTTTATGGCCATGGTCGGACATCCCCGAGTCACGTTAGTTTGGCCGGAGCCTTGTGACCATAGTCATTGTGTTTGGCTGTAGCCTTTTAGTCCCCAAGTGAAGTAGCCTCAGTGTCTATATCGGGGGTATGCCTTTTTAAGGGTCTTATAAGTTCGAATATATATCCTTGACTTTAAGACCAGGAATTATGCCTTTTCTAAGGTCTTATAAATTTGAACATGCCTTACTTGAGGTCTTACAGATTGGTTACTTGGCACAAGTATAATTCATGCCTTGATTGAGGTCTTACAGATTTGGTATTGGCTTACAGAGGCCTTATGTAAGGCCCCGGAAAATTTCGTTATGTAATCTAGGATTTTTGTGGTGCCACATAGGCTAATTATAATATTTTATGTGCTATTAACATGGTGGGCATCAATTTGATTTGGTAAATAAGTGTACAAGTCTTATGGTAAGTAATTTGGGGCCAAAGGAAAGGCCTAAGCCTAAGTCACATTGGAAAATTTCATAATAGGCTAAGATTCCAACTGTGTTTGCACAAGACCACACTTTGAACATGCATATCTAAATATGTATAAGGTTTTACTTGATGAACAATCTATCAAATGAAAGGTCTTTGAGTCTAGTTTCCAATACTTCAAACTATTCGTTATTTGGACATTTCTACACATTGTTATGATCAAATTACCAAAGACTGGAAAAATGCAATCCTGTGTCGAATCTGTCATCGCAAATCTGTCGCATTTTTGACTTTACGATCGCAGATCTGTCACAAATTGGGCTAGTGTTGCCCAGTTTTGGGCACATATTTTGCAGTGCATTCTGCATCCCACATTCTTATTTTGCGGTCCATTCTGTGATCGCAGACCCGGTTTCGGAGGGTTATTTTTCCTATTTTTATAACCCGACCCCATTTTAATATATAGGCTTTGGGGTTCATTTTGGGGTCATTTTCTACTTATTTTAGAGAGAGATGAGATCATATAGAGAGATAAAGGAGGGGCCTAACTTCATAATCATCCAAGTATTGCTCAAGTCTTCAAGAATCAAGGAAGATAACCATATATTGTCCTCTAACTGGGTAAGTCCTACTTCCAAAACTTCGTGCAATAGGTTAAAGGTTCAAATATGTTGTGTGGGTCAGAAATATGCCATGCATGTGGGACTAAGTTGTAGTATGTGATGTCAAAGAACTAATATGGGTAGTTCATGTTAAAATTGGTTCAGGGAGGAAGGAATTGCCATTTCTAAACCTTGTAGTCTACTTCACATGTTAGGTGTTTGATGAAATCCCTAAGAGAGTTACACCATGGATAATCTTCCTAATTATTAATTGATTTCCATTATCTCTTTATAGATTGTTATTACTAGAGGTGTTGGTGTATTGTAGAGATTTAAGGAAAGCTCCATTGAGGTATGTATGGATAAAACTCTGTCTCTTTGAAATTGAGCTTCCATGGTGCCCGTGTAAATATTGTAAGTTCGAAACGTGATTGATACAGTATGTTTTATGTTAAGTGGATTATTATTGTGAAAGTGTATGTGGTAGGTACTTCTTCATGTGTTTAATGTGTTATTCTTTGTAAATTGAGGATGTGTGGAGAACATGATCTATGTGCTAAATGCCTAAATGTCATGCCAAGGTTACGTTGGGACTAATATGCCAAACTTGACGAATTCCTCTCTATGTTTATGATTTAAATTGCCTTTGTACGCGCCTCTAATCTTAAGTGGCAAAGTAAATGTTGAAAATGGGAACAATGTGAAACGTGAATTATGGAAGATGAATCATGTATTGAAATGCTTAGACCTTAAATTAAGATTGAAGCTGCATATGTTGTGTCCTCTATGAGAAGTCTCATCTATTCTTACAATTTTATTTTCCCTTGTGTACACATATCATCCTAAATCACAAATCTAACATTGAAATTGGGAATGATGTGAAATGTGGCCTAGTGCCAAATATATAACGCAATAGATGTGTCCCCAAGTGCATATGAAATGATATATGTGAAACAAGGATCGATTGAGATAATTGATGGTAAATGGTCACGTCTCAGGGAGACGGCTTAGGCGATCGGGTCTTGATCGGATGCCATGATATATATACACATGATGGTAATGTATTGATGATTGAAACTGAAAAGTGTGAATTAAATAATGGTAACGTCTCGGGGAGACGACTTAGACGATCGGGCCGTGATCGGACTCCGCTCATGAAAGCGGTGGTAATATGGATTATGATGCAATAGCGTGGGATGCTCCAATCTAAAATTTCAAGAACTATGTGAAAATCATGTGAACCTCCTTATATTGTTGACATGGTGCTTATTTGAAACCTTGTTGTCTTTATGATTTCCTCTTTATTCTCGTATAAAAGTCCTTTCTAACTAGATGGTGTTTAGTTATACATACTAGTGCTATTCGATGGCACTAACGTCCCTTTTGCCGGGGGCGCTACGTATTTAAATGGATGTAGGTGCTTATATAGTAGGTAGTGTTGGTCGCAGCTAGTGCCGCATCATCCTTTCAGCTGACTTGGTGAGCCCCACTTCGTTTCAGGGTCCTGTTTCATCTGTTCATCATGTACTTTGTATTTGAGGTATAGCCGGAGCCTTGTTACTGGCATTTCCATATTACATTACTCTTCAGTTGTGTTTAGAGGCTCCGTAGACAGGTTGTGGGTAGTGTCGGGTATTGGCATTAAAGTAGAAATATTGATGTTTGACAAAAACTTGTAATATTTTGATAATTATGATTTTAGCTGCTAATGGAAATGAAATGGAAGTTGATAATGAAATACTTACTAAGTATGATTAATGGAGTCCATCTCCTACTTGTTCGTAAATTAGTTTGGGTAGAATGAAACCTAGCAGGCTTACTCAGTCGGGTTTACTTGGTTGAGCACCGGTCGCGCTCCTCGGTTTTTTGGGGCGTGACACCTTATGAGCTCGAGGTTGCCTCATGGAGGTCTTACACTTTCTAATTTTTCCACATGGAGGGCTTTCAGGCTCGGGTTTTCCCGTTTGGGGTCTTATGGCCTCGAGTTTTTTGTAGCTCACCGGGGTGACAGTCGGCGACAGTCCCCGAGACATTGAAAGTTTTTTGCTTTGGAGTTGTTCTTTGTAAACTTGATATTGCGTCATTGAGGTCTTATGAGCTCGAATTTTCTGGTCCGGAGGTCTTATGGCTTCGAGTTTTTGGTGTTAGTTCACGAGTGTTTAGAAAATTTCTAGCCCTGGAGCCGTTTCTTGCGAGAATAGCAAAACTTCTTCGAAG